>NW_024064858.1:291008-407327 GCF_009727055.1 Benincasa hispida | reverse complement strand
ATATATATATATAATTCAACATAACAAAATAATAAAAACCACTCACAATCCTCCTATTATCCTTCAAGTATTTGCCTATCACAGCTCCTAGGCTGGGTTTCCTTTAATATTTCATCTTTTCAAGAAATCACAAATTAGTACAAAAATTCCATCAATAAATATATTTTAATCCAAAAACAACTTAAAAATAGAATAACCAGCTTACCCCCATTAGAAAATACCAAAATAGTCCTAACTTCCCAAAAACAACCTTTTGGAGGTTATTTTTGTAGGTCACAGGCACTGGGGCTGCAGGGTCAGCGTGGACACACGTAGTTGGGTGCTACTAAGCATCAAGCTAGGAAATGAAGCAATTGGATGAGAACAAGCAATTTTGGAAGATTAAAGACCAAATTACCCCAAAGAAGTTCAATGTTTTGATCTAAGGTAATGATCAAAGGAGAAAAAGGAAAGAAAATGCAAAAATCGGAGGCAGGCCAGCATTGCAACGCTGCCCCGTGACACTACGAGGCAGAGAGCTCATGGAAGCAGGGTAGTAGCATTGCGACAGTATGACTAGATAAGGTGTGGATTCACCATCAGTGTTGCAACACTGGTTGGAGCATTGCAACGTTGCGACTACTGTCTATATATGCAATTTATCGCGAAACAGATTCGGGGAGGCCAATAGGGGAACTTTTAAGGCTATTTTGAGAGCATAAAGCAATATTTCGGTGAGGCCTCCCTAGGGAGTGTAATTCTGGATAGAGGCAGTATCTCGAAGCTTCAAAGGATCGAAGATTTGAAGAGATCGTTGGGTTGCAATTCCGGATTCGAGGACGAGAGTCAAGAACATAGCTTGCAATTTTTTCCATCTTTTATTTTCTGTCCTTTGTGTTTTGAAACCTCATAAATGGTCTATGTTTGTGTTGTAACCATGAATGACTGATTTGTGTTTCTAGGGTGTTGATCCAGTTTTATGGATTACGAAAACTAAATTGGTTATTTCTTGGATTGAATTTGTGCGTAATTATTTTACCATGTATGTTCGTAATGCTTTTGATTAACTGGTCACTAATTGAATGTTATTTACTTAATGTATGTCTCAAGAGAGAAGGTGTTGAGTTCAATCTAGCATGTTAAACTATTAATTGAGTATGCACGAGAGTGATAGGAGATTAATAGAGATTATAGATGGAGGAACTTAATGTTGTGGCTAGTCAAGCGATAAAAAAGATTCAGGTCGATGGTTAGTGATTAGAAAGGGTTGAGCTCGAGAGAGGATACCTGGATAAAAGACTCCTAGATCTATAATTTTCATGAATCAATCAAAGGTCAAAGTAATTAATTTGTTTAATCCATTTAACGAAATCATATCCTAGAACGTATCGTTGTCTAGTTTCACCCCAGTTTTATCTTTTCTTGCTTTTTAGGATTAGATTAGGTAGGTTCTCATCACAGTCTGGTCCTCTAAATAGAATTATAAGTATCTCTGAATAGCTAAAAGAGTCAAACCAATTCCTCAGAGGACGATACTCGGTCTTCTTACCATTTTACTATATTACATTTGACGCGTGTGTTTGCGCTCACCATCAAGTTTTTGGTGTCATTGTCGGGGAATTGTGCTTTGATTTCTTTTAATATTTAACAGATTTGACTGATTTTAATTTAGGGTGTAGATTATTTTGTTCTATTTTATTTTATTTTATTTTATTTTATTTGAATTTTCTCTTGTGTGATTGATGTGGTGTTTGCTTTATCCACCTTATGGGTTTTACCAACCTAATCTAGGTCCAACACCACCACCAATGTCTTCAACCCATACCCATATCCCATCAGTTACCCGTCCCATGACCATAGGAGTTTTTATGTTTATCTGCCCCAATAGAGGAGAAACCTTCTTTAGAGGGCCTGCTAAAAGAGTTTATCTTAGAGTCCTAATTTAGGAGGTTTTGTAGGGAAGAGAGGAGGATGGTTAGGATAGAAACCCAATTGGTGCAGAATGAGGTAGCCCTGAAACATTTAAGAAAGCAACTTAGTCCAAAGGTTGATTGATAATGGGCTGAAATGTACGTTATCATAGTACTAAGTTTTTAAACAATGTTGGATTGCGTTGATAGAATATGTTAAATTGCGTCCATTAAGCATAAATTCTATAATATTGCGGTCGCATGCGTCCAACGCATTAGAGCAGTTGATCCGAGCTCGTAAGTCAAGTACGGAACGAGCCTTGTCTACGAACTTTAGAGATAGGGGCGACCTCGTCTTGCTTGCTTCTGGCGAAGCTTAACGCACTAGATAATCGCCATTATTTTATGGTAGGAATACGACTTTTTAGGCCGACCATAATACAAGTCATGAGCGATAGCGAAGCCAAACCGTATAAAGGCGACCAGCCCAACTAGCAATAGCAAACGACCTACTTATAGCCTCTTTTTCCCCTTACTTACTCCCTATTCTCTCTTAAAGACAAGCTCATAAAATGGAAATTCTTCACATTTTCCTCAGCTCAAAAGGCAAGGGGAATGTGTGCACAGAGTTTAGATGAAATTTGGGTTCACCTTAGGGCTGCTGTCTCTCAATCCACTGCGGAATTGGGGGTTCGCAACAACTTTGACAAATTTCTGCAAGAGCTGGCAGATCATCCACTCTTCCCTGAAGCAAAGGAGGTTAACATTGAAAAGTGGCGTCAAGTGTCTAGGTTTGTAGAAAAAAAAATGAATTAGAGCGTGTTCTATGGCGTGCTTTTTTTTTTACCAGCCTTGGGTTGGAAAAAAAAAAAGTACACAAGCCTTAAACTCTTTAGTGTATATATTAATTTCTACAACCTACCTGCAGTTATCTTTTTCCGGTATATTCTCACTTCAATTCTGTTCTTTTCTTTGGATGCTAATCACTTATACTAGGGTAGTGGCACATTAAGTAACTTCACAACATTACTTAATGAAAATCCCAGCATATGGCGTTCTCTTGCAGTATGTCTTTGTGTATCCTTTTGTTGATACATTCCACCTTTCGGACAAAGACCTCTCATGGCAGGAGTTAGTATAAACCTGATTGCATTCATAAACAGAAAGGAGTAGTTTCACTGTATATAATCGCATATCATGTTCCTAGGTAAATTACCTAAAATCTCATATTTCAGTCCCATGTTCGGTGGAGTGAAAACTTTACTGCAAAAAAGCTTCGACAAAGAAGAAACAACATTATTTTATGGTCTGAGGTTATCAATAAAAAAGATTTGTCTAAGTCACTTCGTTTCTTTTTGTCCTGTTTTTTTGTCCAAGTTTCTTCTCTTTTTGTCTAACTCACTTCCTTTTTTTTTTGTGAGTTTCGGGAATATCCCCATTCATAGGTCCGAGATCCACATCTATGAATTGAAAGGTCCGAATGATCAACTCTGCAATCAGTTGTTAGAATCAGTCTAAAAATCGTTCATTTGAAAAAATGGAAACCCTTTTATATTTTTGTGCAGAATAATGGTTAACGCAATGCAAAGAATGCGATCATAGGAATACATCAGTCGAGCAAAATTTCTCCACAAGACTTTGCGTTGATCGTGCTCGCAAACATCCACCAATGAAGAATCACTGTAACATGGTGGGCACATCCAGATGAAAGGACAATTAAGATCGATGGGACAAAAAGCTGACAGCAATCAAATCCAAATTTTGACAACCGATAACGGCCACAGAGTACATCCAGCTTTATCGGTGACAATTATCCGTCGCATCAGTCAGGAATTAAAACTGTCCCATCTGTACAACTAGGAAAGAGAAGCCGCCTTTCACCTTTGATGCCCTATAAATACCAAGTGCATTCTTCAGAGAAGGAGTTAAGCAGTCGATTACTTCAACTCTTTACAAGTTCACACCTCTATGCATAGTTTTCTTTTCCATTTTACGGTGGAGCTAGAGAAGAGTGGTGACGCTGGAGATCGTCCAAGGCAGCTCGAGAGAGAACCTTGAGACATAAGAGTAGAGAGCGGGCCGACTCTCGCGAAAGCGAGAATATCTTTAGAGCACGAGTAGAAACAATGTAATGCATGGTGGCAAGAAATTCCTCCAGGCTCTTTGCTATACTTACATTGTATTTCTGTACTTCATCTTATATCTATTCAATGGAAGTTCTATTTCTACATCTGCTCACTCTCTTAATACGCATGAGTAGCTAAACTAGTTGAATGGGTTGAGAGGAACTAAGCTAATATGATCTAGGAAGTTCCTTGCTTGCGATTGTCCTGTTTTATGTTGTGCAAAATACCCCTTTAGAGTTACTCGAGAGAGAATCTAAAGAAAGAACCTAATGTCTCAAGAGAGCTAGGTTAGAATCTGGACTCGAAAGAGCAAGATTAGGCGTGCATAAACAAGAGATAGGGACTTAGAGATAAGCTCTATTTATCAACTTGCATCGCATGCATCCTAGGAATAGGAATGATATTATGTGGTTGCATATTTGTGTGAATGTCATCGCATAAATAGAGATAGAGGTTTATGTAAACCCTGTAGACTTATCACATATTTATCACAGTTCTAGCTTTAGAAGCCATAGCATTCACGCCGAGAGGTGGTTTACTATTGTATGCATGTTGCATGATCGCAAAGCATGAACGCATCCTAGGGAGTGTTTGCCGAATCCCTTCTCAACCCGTTCACCGCATATTCATCGTATTTCCCTTTTACCAACCCTTTTCAAACTCTGCCACATTTATTATTAATTTTCATCAACGCAAAAACCACCCAACACTTGTTTATTTAACTGGTTACCACAAGTTTTCATAAAAATCTCCAACGCAACTATTTTCACAAGTCCCTGTGTTTGACCCTGGACTTACCAGGAAACTCAAAGAAATTTACACTTGGATTCCACCGGGAAGACTTGAGTGCACAACGCTATCCATCAACACATATCATCCATAATTCCACATTCAATAAAATTAAGCATCAAGTTTTTGGCACCATTGTCGGGGACTTCGGCAAAATAGTTGTTAACGCTAATTTTTGTGAATTCTTTGCAAAGCTCTCAATCTCTGGCAAACTAGACCCAGAGATTGAGAGAACATTTCAAAAGAGACTGAGAGAACGCCAACAGCAACCACAATCCGATAAAGAAGAAATGGCGGAGCAGCCTAGGAATGAAGCACCGAACAACAACAATGTCATGGCAAATCCAATTCTGTTGGCAAATGATCGCAATAGGCCCATTAGGGAATATGCATCGCCAAACCTCTATGATTTCTCTCCAGGAATCATGAGGCCTGTCTTAGACAGAAGTAGATTTGAAATGAAGTCGGTGATGCTGAAGATGATCCAGGCTATAGGACAATTCAGAGGAAGGCGTGGCGAAGATCCGCACACCCACCTCTGAAGTTTTATTAAAATCTACAATACTTTTATGTTCCCGAACATCTCTGCTGAGGAGGTTCGACTAACGTTGTTTCCATTTTCTCTATGATCAGGCTAGAAAATAGGCTTATTCGCTCTAATCAGGAGAGATCACTTCTTGGGAGCAGGTGGTGGAGAAGTTTATGAAGAAGAATTTCCCACCTACAGAGAATGTTAGACGAAGAAAGCTTATTACTAATTTTGAACAAGATATGGACGAATTGCTCAGCAATGCCTGGGTGAGGTTTAAGAGGTTGGTCTGAGATTGTCCGCATAATGGGCTACCAGATTGCCTTCAAATGGAAATTTTCTACCACAGTTTGAATAGAGTTATACGATATATCTGGTGTGGAAGTAGGCCAACATTTGTATGTTTCGAAGACAGCTACCAATGCGGTAGTAGTTGGTAGTCTGCTTGACAAGACTTATGATGAGGCAAAGAATATCCTGGATTGCATCTTCAAGAATCATGAAGACTAAAGGGAGAGCAACCAGCGATTAAGTCTCAAAGATTCGGGCATAAATAATGGTGCTATTGTTTCATTGCAAAACCAAATGACCGCAATGATGAATTTGATTCAAGGAATGATGATCAGCAGCCCAACACTGCAAGGTGGGCAAATCAACGCAATAAGTCAAAACACTGCAAGGTCTGCAACTTGTGGTGATGGGCATGCGATGGAGGATTGCCCACAAAACCCACAGTCTATATATTTTGTAAAGAACAACCCCTTTTCCAACACCTACAACCCCGGGTGGAAAAACCACCCAAATTTTGCTTGGAAGAATCAACAACAAAATTTTCAATCTGTGGCACAAACAGAAGGGCCACCAAGATTCTTTCAACGCAATAACGGTCAATAGAGCAACCAAGCAAGTAGCTCACAACAACCACCACAATCTTCTTCTTCAGAAAGCCTATTGAAGCAATATATAGAGAAAAATGAGACAGTGCTTCAAAGTCAGGCTACGTCCATCCGCAATCTTGAATTGCAAATGGGCTAGATTGCAAATGAGCTCAAAAGTAGACCACAAAGGGTGCTTCCAAGTTCAACCAAGCTTCCACGCAACCCAGGGGGTTCAGGTAAGGAGCAATGTCAGGTTGTGACATTGCGCAGTGGAAAGATTGTGGAAGGAGAAAAGAAGGAGCAGAATAAATCAACCTCCATCGTAGTTGAACCTGAGATTGCGACAATGCAAGAAGTAGAAAAAGAAAATGAAGCAGTAGAACCTGAGGTTGCGTCAACTTCAAAGTCAAATGAAACAGAAATCAGAAAGTCCAGTTACTACCTTTCCCTCAGAGGCTAAAGAAAAAGAAAAATGAAGAGGTACAGTACCAACGCTTCCTGTCTATGCTGAAACAATTGCATGTTAATATTCCTTTCAGTGAAGCAATTGAGGAAATGCCTGCCTATTCCAAGTTTCTGAAGGACATGGTAACCAAGAAAAGAGGAGCTGGAAAAGATTTGCCACGGTGGCACTAACGCAAAGTTCCAAATCTATTATCCCACCGAAGATGAGCGATCCTGGGAGCTTTACTATTTCTTGCTCCATAGGAGGACTCTACATTGGGCAAGCCCTATGTGACTTGGAGGTTACCATAAATTTGATGCCGCTGTCAATATTTCGACAATTAAATGTGGGGTAACTAGTACTAAAAACCCTACCAACACATTTGAAGTATGCATTCCTGGGGCAGAATGAGAAGCTGCCAGTAATAATTTCCTCTATGCTCAACGCAGATCAAGAGAATGCGTTGATGAGCATTCTCAAGAAGCATGTGCGAGCAATCGGTGGATGCTCACTGACATCAGAGGAATTAGCCCCGCGTACTGCATGCACCACATTCGTCTTGAGGACGACCACAAAGCAACCATTGAAAATCAACGCAGACTTAACCCTGCGATGAAGGAGGTCGTCAAAAAGGAGATTATCAAGTGGCTAGATGCGGGCATTATCTATCCCATTGCAGATAGCACGTGGGTCAGCCCCGTGCAATGTGTGTCGAAGAAGGGTGGAATGACGGCAGTCCCAAATGAGAATAGTGAATTAATACCGCAAAGTACCATCACTGGATGGNCCCCGTGCAATGTGTGTCGAAGAAGGGTGGAATGACGGCAGTCCCAAATGAGAATAGTGAATTAATACCGCAAAGTACCATCACTGGATGGCGCATCTGTATGTACTACTGCAAACTAAATGCGGCCACAAAGAAAGATCACTTCCCTTTACCATTCATCGATCAAATGCTGGACAGATTAGCAGGGAATGATTTTTATTACTTTTTGGATAGATATGTCGGGTACAACTAGATCATGATAGCTTCTGAAGACCAAGAGAAGACCACATTCACCTACCCATATGGGACATTTACTTTTCGCCGCATGCCATTTGGCCTCTGCAATGCGCCAAGCACGTTTCAGAGGTGCATGATGGCGATCTTTTTAGATTATCTTGAGGACTCAGTAGAAATATTTATGGATGACTTCTCTGTTTATGGGAACACTTATAAAGTCTGTCTGGCCAATCTGGAGAAAATTTTAAAAAGATGTGAAGAGACAAACCTGGTGCTCAACTGGAAAAAATTTCACTTCATGGTGACATAGGGTATAATGTTGGGACACAAGGTCTCCCGAGAAGGGTTAGAGGTGGACAAAGCAAAGATTGACGCAATTGAAAAGCTTCCACCTCCAACCAACGTGAAGGTAGTGCGAAGCTTCTTAGGGCATGCCGAATTCTACAGAGGATTCGTTAAATACTTTTCTAGAATAGCAAGACCATTGAGTGCGTTACTAGAGGTAGATAGAAAGTTTGAATTTGATAACAATTGCCTCAATGCATTTCGAATTTTAAGGGATGCGCTGATTACCGCACCCGTCTTAATTGCATCGAGTTGGACACTGTCGTTCGAAATCATGTACGACGCAAGCGGCTATGCGATGGGAGCCGCACTAACGCAAAAGAAGAAAACAATTTTGCACCCTATTGCATATGCGAGTAAGACTCTGAACCCTGCTCAAATTAATTATACCACCACTAAAAAAGAGCTCCTAGTCGTGATTTTTGTGTTGGAAAAATTCCGGGCATACTTGTTGGGAACCAAGGTACTCATTCATATTGATCACTCGATAATCAAATATTTGATGACAAAGAAGGATGCAAAGTCGAGGTTGATCAAATGGTTTCTCCTCCTTCAAGAATTTGATATCAAGATAATTGATCTAAAGGGGACAGAGAATCAAGTTGCAGATCACTTGTCCAGACTGGAAAATCTCGAGGTTGACCGCAATGAATCTGAAGTGAGTGTTGTATTTCCGGACGAGCAGCTATTCCACATAGAAGAACTACCATGGTATGCGGACATCATTAATTATTTGGTCTCTGAACAATTTCCTGAAGATTACACCTACCATCAACAGAAGAAGCTCAACAATGAATGCAGAAACTACTATTGGGATGAGCCGAATTTGTATAAAATAGGTGCAGACCAAATCATTCGATTATGCGTACCAGATGCAGCTCAACAACACATATTGTCATAGTGCCACGATTTGCCTTATGGAGAGCACTTTAGGGGATAACGTATTGTAGCTAAATTTCTACAAAGTGGATTCTTCTGGCCTTCGTTATTTAAGGATGTTGTTGACTACCCAATGAAATGTGATCGATGTCAACGCACTGGCAACATTTCATGGAAGAACGCAATGTCGATGAATACTATCTTAGAGCTGGAACTACTTGACGTATGGGGGATTGATTTCATGGGACCATTCCCTCCTTCAAATAGTAAGCATTATATTCTATTAGCCGTAGAATATGTCTCCAAGTGGGTAGAGGCAATTGCATGCTCCGCAAGTGATGCGACAGTAGTCTCCTAGTTCCTGAAGAAAAATATTTTCACCCGTTTTTGCACCTCGTGCCATCATAAGTGATGAAGGATCACACTTTGGGCAATGAAGCTTGATGATGCGTTATGGGCATACCGGACCGCATTCAAAACACCTATAGGTATGTCCCCCTATGCGTTGGTATTCAGCAAAGCGTGTTACTTGCCTTTGGAGCTGGAATATAAAGCATTGTGGGCGGTCAAGAAACTAAATTTCGATTTAAAGAAAACAGGGGAAGCGCAGAAAATGCAATTGGTCGAGCTGGAAGAATAGAGGAACAATGCATATGAAAACGTGAAAATTTATAAAGAGCGTACCAAGCGCTGGCATGATCAACGCATATGCAATAAGAACCTCCAAGTTGGGTAGAAAGTCTTGCTTTTAAATTCACGTCTACGACTCTTCCCGGGAAAGCTAAAGTCTCGTTGGTCCGAACCGTTCATAATTCGACAAGTGCTTCCGCATGGCGCGGTGGAATTATCAAATGACGACGGAACCAACATATTCAAAGTCAATGGGCAGCAAGTAAAGGCATATCATGGAAAAAACTGCCATCACCAAGTCAACTGCATGGAACTAAGAAACTTTGAATGAAGAAGGAAGTGGGTGGTCCCTTCATTATCAAATGATCGCAATTTATCAAGGATGCAAGTTTTAGGGAACTTCAAGTCTTCAACTCTTTTATCTACTACTCAGAATTTTCACTATATCTTCAGCTATCTTTTCACTTTTCAGTCCTAATTCTACAAAAAAAAAAAAAAAAAAAAAAAAAAAAAAAAAAATCCTTTTATTTTGTTTAAAATAATTTGACCCTCTCTTTGCTTTCCTTACAACAATCGAGGCGCTGGATTGCGGAACGTACGCGAAGCAACACTTATCTTATTCCATCACCGTAACCCAACAAAGAATGATCACTGCAAGATGGCAATGAAAACATTGTCATATACTAGAGTCAACGTAAATCTTAGGATACTCACCTCATAAAATATTTCTCGAAGTTAGGGGTTTTACTAGCTTTCTTTCAAACTCTCTTTACAATGCATTCTATGATCATCACATGACTTATTTTACTCTTTTGGCAATGAAAACATTGCCAGATTTTAAATTTGGGGTGGGGTATTTGTTTCCGACCTTGCTACAAAAAAAAAAGAAAGTGAGAATAACAACTCCACTGTCAACGCAACGGGAAACCCATGTTGATAAGAATTAAGTTGTGAAAACCCGTAGTTGGATGTCCGCATGACACACGTGGGGGCAAGCCAAAACGAAAGTAAGTCACCAGGATCAATGCATAAATAAATTACCGCAACTCCACTACCAAATTGGTATGAGTTTAGTCTGAGGAAGAGTGCATTGCCCATAGTTGGATGTCTGCATGACACCCGTCAAGGCAAGCCAAAATGAAGGCAAAGCACTCGAATCAGTGCAAGGTCAGAAAAAATAGCAATGAAGAAAATTTTTGTGCAAGGATAAATCATTTGACACCCCGGTGGAAAATTTTCTTTTTGAAATAAACCATGCGATGCTCCGGAATTCAGTAAAGTCCTTTTGAAAGTTAAGCTTGAAATCCCTAAGTCCTAGAAATATTTTAAGAAGAGATTTGAATAAGATTTAAGGAAATTCTATCATATAGGACTTGAAGGAAGTATTCTTGAGAAATCTAGGGAAAGAACTTTGCGGTTAACTTGCTAAAAGAATATTTAGCTTATGCTTGAGGACAAGTATTGTTTAAATTTAGGGGTATGATAACGGGCAAAAATTCACGTTATCATAGTGCTAAGTTCTTAAACAAAGTTGGATTGCGTTGATAGAATATGTTAAATTGCGTCCATTAAGCATAAATTCTATAATATTGCGGTCACATGCATCCAGCGCATTAAAGCAGTTGATCTTTATATTTTTGTGCAGAATAATGCGTTAACGCAATGCAAAGAATGCGATCATAGGAATACATCGGTCGAGCGCAATTTCACCGCAAGACTTTGCATTGATTGTGCTTGCAAACATCCACCCAAGAAGAATCACCGCAACATGGTGGGCACATCCAGACGAAAGGACAATTAAAATCGATGGGACAAAAAGCTGACAGCAGTCGGATCCAAATTAAGTTGACAGCCGATAACGATCATAAAGTACATCCAGCTTTATCGGTGACAATTATCCGGCACGTCAATCAGGAATTAAAGTTGTCCCACCTGTACAATCAGGAGAGAGAAGCTGCCTTTCACCTTTGATGCCCTATAAATACTAAGTGCATTCTTCAGAGAAGGGGTTAAGCAGTCGATTACTTCAACTTTTTACAAGTTCACACCTCTGTGCATAGTTTTCTTTTCCATTTTATGGCAGAGCTAGAGAAGCGTGGTGACGCACAAGATCGTCCAAGACAGCTCGAGAGAGAACCTTGGGGTGTAAGAGCAGAGAGCGGGCCGACTCTCATGAAAGTAAGAATATCTTTAGAGCACGAGTAGAAACAGTTTAACGCCTGGTGGCAAGAAATTACTCCAGGCTCTTTACTATACTTGCATTGTATTTTTGTACTTCACATCTGCTCACTCTCTTAATACGCGTGAGTAGCTAAACTAGTTGAATGGATTGAGAGGAACTAAGCTAATATGATCTAGGAAGTTCATTGCTTGCGATTGTCCTGTTTTATGTTGTGCAAAATACCCCTTTAGAGTTATCGAGAGGGAATCTAAAGAAAGAACCTAATATCTCGAGAGAGCTAGGTTAGAATCTAGACTCGAAAGAGCAAGATTAGGCATGCATAAACAAGAGATGGGGACTTAGAGATAAGCTCTATTTGTCAACTTGCATCGCATGCATTCTAGAAATAGGAATGATATTATGTGGTCGCATATTTGTGTGAATGTCATCCCATAAATAGAGATAGATGTTTATGTGTAAACCTTGTAGACTTATCATATATTTATCGCATGCGTTCTAGCTTTAGAAGCCGTAGCATTCACGCCGAGAGGTGGTTTATTATTGTATGCATGTTGCATGATCGCAAAGCATTAATGCATCCTAGGGAGTGTTAGCCGAATCGCTTCTCAACCCGTTCACCGCATATTCATCGTATTTCCCGTTTACCAACTCTTTTCAAACTCTGCCGCATTTATTATTAATTTTCATCAATGCAACAACCACCCAACACTTGTTTATTTAACTGGTTACCGCAAGTTTTCATAAAAATCTCCAACGCAACTATTTTCACAAGTCCCTGTGTTCGACCCTGGCCTTACCAGAAAACTCAGAGGAATTTACACTTGGATTCCGCTGAGGAAACTTGAGTGCACAACGTTATCCATCAACACATATCATCCATAATTTCCACACTTCATAAATCCAAGCATCATTGATGCATTTAGAGCCTTGTATGAGATGCATATTTCCAATGCCACTGAGGTAAGGAGGTCAGTTATTGTAGATTCTAATGATGAGGATGAAATGGAAACATTAAAGTCATACAAAGAGTCGGTTTGTGAGATTGAGAGAGAAGATGTACCTAATTTAGATAAGGAGGTTGAAGTGATTAAGGTTGAGGTTGAGAAGCCTTAAGTTCCATCACTTGAGAGTCCTTTTGCCATTGATCTTTCTCTCCCATATTCTTATCAGTCGCATCAATTTGAGTCTATTTTTAATTTTCAGTTATTTTGTTTTCCAAAAATTAAAAATACCAAAAATAATTTTCTTCTTTCAGGTACCCGAGAGAAAATGGACAGCCTACAAGACTTTGTAGGTTATATTCATTCAAGCAAGAAGGGACCTGAAAAATGGGAGAATTTTTATGTACCTTGATGGATAATCTCCCATGTCATCTGGCTTGGACGTTAAAATCAGCACTTCTTGGGAGGCAACCTAAGTTTTTATTTTCTTTTTGCTGTGCTAGTTTATTTTATTATTTTAATTTTTAGTTCAACACTCATGGTTTGGACTCTTACCTTTTTCTGGTCTAGGTTTTACAGGAGCACTCAAATTAAAGCATGGTTTGCAAGCCTGACATACGTGGATTACTTCATTAATCAGGTTGGCTTTGCTCACTCCCTATGTTCATTTTATTGCATTAAGAACAATGCATGTTTCTAAGTCTGGGGTGGGGGTCGTATTGCATATTTTTACTTGTCTAGTTGTTTTTATCCTGTTATGCATGTTATTTAGAAAAAAACAATTTTCTTATGCATGTTTATTGATTGATTGTTTTGACTGGCTGAATTTTGAGGAAAATTTTATTTTATTTTTTTGAATTAAAAAAAGGATCTTGTGTTTAAATTGTGAAATTTTCTGAGGATGTAGTGATTATGATTGGCTATGAGTTATTCTAAATTTTCATGATAGATTATCTACTGTGGAAGTAGGATGAAATACTCTTGAATTAAATTATCTTTAAGTCCCTCTTTCAGTTTCTCATAGCATGAGCACGTAGTCACTTTAATTTAAAAACTTTAAATAAAAAGAGGATTAAGTGTAGTTTATATGGTTGTCACCTCGAAAGGTCCCACCAGGTAGAGGGTTGATGTGCACAATAGTTTGTAATGTTAGACTAAGAGGAAAACAAAAGATATTATTGTTGCCTTTGAGAAAAAACAAATAGAGTATATACTCATGTGCTTAAAAGAAATATCTTTTTATTATTTTAAACTTGTAATGTGTATGCATGGATGGGGGTAAAAAGACTCGCCGTTGCTGTGATTAGTTAGGACACCTAAGAATTGACTACGTATGGTTCCCTACAGTGGATTTGTGAAAGTTAGTGCCCCTTGGTAAAATGATGCAAGTTTAGGGCCCTTTTTATTGTTAAAAAAAATAAATAAAATAAAATAAAAAAACACCTTGATGGATATATTACTTTCTTGAGTGTGTGGATGCTCGATGATTGGTGCATGAGCCAGAGTAGGGGGAAAACTGGAGAAGCTCTCTTGAACATAATTTTAGCTCTTGTGTTTTGAATTAAATGTGACTTGCACATACACACATGGGAGATGATGAGATTTGGCCTTGAAATCTTTTAATGTTGGGATGTGCTTGAAAGTTTCTACTAATGGATCTAATATGCTTATTCTGAATGATGAGGTTTTGAGTCATTTCCATGCTTGTCTAAAATTTATTATCGTCTTCTTCTTTTTTTTGACCGAGACTAGCAAAGTTCTAAGTTTGGGGTGGTGAAATGCATCCAAAAATTACGTTTTCTGGGCTTAGAATTTAGTTAGTTTTATGCTTAATTTGAGATCTTTGATGCTTTTATTGTTTCATTGTAGGAAATTGAGCAATTGGATGAGAACAAGCAATTTTGGAAGATTGAAGACCAAATTACCCTCAAGAAGATCGAAGTTTTGACCTAGAGTGATGATCAAAGGAGAAAAAGAAAAGAAAATGCGGAAATCGAAGGCAGGGCAGCGTTGAACAAAGCATTGCAACACTGCCCCACGGTGCTGCAAGGCAGAGAACTCATGGAAATAGGGTAATGTCATAAAGTTGCTTGCAGCGTTGCGACACTATGACAAGAAAAGGCGTGGATTCATCGTCAACGTTTCAACATTGGTTTGAGCCTAACTCTTTCTATTATTCTTGTTTGTAGGATTTTTGGAAGAGAAAAAAAAGAGCTAAGCAGAGTGCCCTACATCCTTCCTTCACTTTACTGTTCAAGGAAGTATTCTGATCCCTCGTGCTTTATTTATGATCACGTTAGGACATTGTGTATTTTGAAAGTTGGGGGTGGGGTGTTTGGATTTTTTAGCTTTTTTTTTTATTTTTGGGCTGAATTTTTTATCAATGATAATATTTGGAGTCCTTGAGCACTGTGCTCGGACAATGCTTACTTGTTTAAGTTTGTCTTGTGGTTGTGTTCCTTATGATGACTAGCCTATGACGCACTCGTAGGAATTGTTCTCACATAAGAATAGGTCGAATGAAAGGGTTCATAATTTTCATGATATTTTTTAAAATTTTGCTTAAAATTTTTATTACAACTCCAAGCCCTTTGTATATCTATCTTCACCCTGTATGCTTGCTTAGAATTATATTATGAGACCATAAGTTTGTTGTCACTCCGATAGGCCTTGGTGATAGATATTAGTCTTTTTGTGGTTCAATTTAGTAATGCATGCTTGAGATGTAGTCAATTGATATCATTATCGCCTACTAAAAAAAAGAAAAAAAAATAATAGTAATAAAACAAAATATTTATTTCATTTATGCATGTTTAAGGGTCTACTCCTCTTCTTCAAAGGGTATGATTAACCTGGGGTGGCCATGACACCTGTGGTTTCCATCTAAGCTAAAGTATCCTAGAGAAATGAGTAAGCTCAAGAAAAACTGGTAAACGCATTTCTATCACATTACGCCCGTCAATCAACAATGAAGAGACGATTAACGCAATGACGGCGCAATGCGACAATCGATCCAGAGCTGACTTTCAACCGCATGCAAACACTCGATCAAGAGATGCAGCTGAGCAACGCCAAAGTGGAGGATGGAGACACGTGTACAACTAACGGTTGTACAGAATTGACGGTCTGATTGCATAACAGAAGGAATAATATCCCTCCGTCTTCAGAATTTTCATAACAACAAGTAGGGACCACAAGACCGGATCCTCACCTATAAATACCCCATAGATTTCAAAGGAAACTTATGCTACTGGATAAAGGCTAATTGCTACTAAAGTGTTGAGAGAAAAGGGTGAGTTGGGTGCTTAACTGAAGAAATCCGGGAAGAAGATGAGACAAGGCCGAGAGGTGAGTCTCAGTTCTATTCTGCCGAATACCTGCCGAGAAGCTCTATGCTGAGAACCATGTTACCAGTTCAGCAAGCCTGAGAGGGAAGCTCATCCATCCATCTGATCCATCCAATCCGGCAAGCAGATCTCCACCCGAATCGGTGCCAAGACGTTGGTGCTTGTTTGTATCTGTTCTATCTCTTTTCATCATTGTATTTCACTTTCTTTATCTGTTCATTCACACACCATGTATCAAACGCTTAATAGACATATTAAATGTTTCGATTGTTTTCATATTCCATTTTCTGTCTACTTCCGTTCCTCCGTGAATCACTTTCTCCATGATGTCTTCTTAATCCCCTGGTAGTTAATATGAATTAAACGAGCACTTAACTTATGTTAAAGAGATAATTATGTTTAGCTAAAGCATGCTAAACGGCATCTTCACCTGTGAGAGCAGAAGTGAAGATGCCATTCTGATCTATCGAGAGAAGGTTAGAAGAATGCATTAACTAAAGCGAGTAGTACTTCTAGACATTTAAGCAACCTTGTGTTCATTACGTTGGTCTTTGATTCACCACATACATGTGGGAGCGCGGTCAATCATTGAAAGGTGTACACCAAGAGAAAAGTGAAACCGTACTTATAACTTCGACGCAATTAAGAAACTTGCGTTGTTTATATTAGTTATCTTTCTCTTTCTGTTTGTACATAAGACTTGCCGCCGCATTCCATGTTAGTTTCATAACCTTCACAGCCAGCTTGGACCCTAACATCTTGTATCATGAAGCCTGTATCTTCTATCATCTAGCTTAGGTTTATTGCACTTATTTTATTATCGTATTTTACTGCTTTCCTTTACTTTACCGCAATTTTATATACTTGTACAAAACATTCTTTAAAGATTGAAAAACCTGGTCGCATATACCACAAACATATCACAATAACCTCAAATAGTCCCTGTGTTCGACCTAGGATCACACCGAAAAACTTGCGGTGGAATTACACTTGGTTCCAATGTAAGGAAACTTGTGACAACGCATGACATACTACAAAAACATTCATAATTAACGCATATCTATAATTAGTATCGCATATTTGTATCAGCGCATTGTTTAAAGATATAAATTTGTGTTAATAGAGATCTTTAAACTCTTGGATGCATGTATTATCTATCTTATCCTGACAGCGAGTGGGTCAGTCTTATTCATGTAATGCCTAAGAAAATGGGTATTACTGTGGTTCAAAAATGGAGGGTAGTTTGATTCCTATTAGGGTCCAGAATGGGTGGAGGATTTGTATAGATTTTAGGAAATTAAATGTTGTAACAAGAAAAGACCACTTCCCCATTCCCTTTATTAATCAGATGCTCAAAAGGCTTGCTAGAAAGCCCTTCTTCTGTTTTTTCAATGATTTTTCGTGTTTTTATCAGATCTCGATAAATCAAGAGGACCAACAGAAGACGATATTTATTATCCTTATGGCACCTTTTCTTTCAGAAGAATTCCATTTGGACTACGTAAGGCTCTCGATACCTTTCATTGTTGTATGATGTCCATATTTTCTGAGTATATTGAAAAATGCATGGAGGTTTTTAAGGATGACTTTACTGTATATAGAGACTCATTTGCTTATTGTCTTTCTAATTTGTCTAGGGTGCTAGAAAGATGCATTGAGTCTAACCTTGTTCTGAATTTTGAAAAGTGTCATTTCATGGCCCGCGTTGCATAGTTTTAGGACATATAGTACCTGAGCATGGCATAGAGGTAGATCCTGCTAAAATTGATGTTATTGCTAAGCTCCCTTACCCCACAAATTTGAGGCAGGTTCGTTCCTTTCTTGGTCATACAGGTTTCTATCGCAGGTTCATTATAGATTTCAGTAAGATTGCTCAGCCGAGGTCCTCCCTTCTCCAAAAGAACATGGCCTTTGAATTTAATGACGAATGTAGGAAAAGTAATAATGTGCTAAAGAACGCCTTGTCGTGCACTCTGGTTATTCAGGCTCCTTGTTGGGACCTTCCCTTTGAGATCATGTGCGATACGAGTGACCATTTTGTGGGAGCAGTGTTGGGACGGAAGATCAATAAGAAACATCACATCATCTACTATGCTTCGAAGACCCTCAACCCAGCTCAGTGCAGCTACACCACGATGGAAAAGGAGTTTCTAGCTGTTATTTTACTTTAGAAAAATTTCGTTCTTATATTTTGGGATCTAAAATTACTGTTTTTTCTGACCATGCAGCTCTACGCTACCTGATGTGAAATAAGGAGTCCAAGCCTAGATTGTTGTGGTGGGGTCTTCTCCTTCAAGAGTTCAACCTAAAAATCCAAGACAAAAAAGGATGTGAGAATGCCGTTGTCGATCATCTAAGTAGGATTGTAGCAGAGGGAGGTTGCCTCGGTTCTGATGGAGACTTCCCTGACCACACTTTGATGCAAGTAAATGATATTTCTATGACTCCCTGGTATGCTGACATTGTGAATTACTTGACCACTTGTAAGTTCCCGCATGAGATCAACAAACTTAGTCAAGATAAAATTAAAAGTGAGTCAAAATATTATGTTTGGGAGGATCCTATTTTGTGGAAGTTTTGTTCAGATCAGGTAGTTAGGAGGTGTGTCCCTAATGATGAGTTCTTTTCTGTTCTTGAGTTTTGTCATAAGCATGCATGTGCAGGGCACTTTAGTACCAATAGAACCACCAAAAAAGTCTTAGATTCTGGTTTACATTGGGACACACAATTTAGGGACGCATATTTTGTTTGCAAAACTTGTGAGCAGTGTCAGAAATATGGAGGGTTGTCCTATAGGAATGAGATGCCACAATTCCCTATACTTTTTTGTGAGATATTTGACGTTTGGGGGATTGACTTTATGGGACCTTTTCCTTCTTCTTGTGGGTACAAATATATTTTATTGGCAGTGGACTATGTTTCCAAATGGTTGGAAGCAAAGGCCACAGTTACTAATGATGCTAAAGTGGTTGCAGATTTTTTTAAGACTAACATTCTTAGCAAGTTTGGCTTCCCTAAAGCAATCATCAGTGATCAGGGATTACATTTTTGCAATAGAAACATTGCAACCCTGTTGAAGAAGTATAGTGTCCAACATCGTATTGCGACCCCATACTACCCTCAGACCATGGGCAGACGGAGGTGTCCAACAGGGAAGTAAAGAATATTTTGGAAAAGGTGGTCAACCTAGGAAGAAAGGATTGGAGCCTCCGGCTCGGTGACACTCTATGGGCCTACAAGACAACTTTCGAAACTCCTATTGGAATGTCCCCTTACCGAATAGTTTATGGTAAGGCTTGTCATCTTCCAGTTGAAATCCAACACAGGGCTTATTGGGCTATGAAAAAGTGCAATTGGGACTTAGTGGCAGCTAAGGAGGCCAGACTTTTATAGCTTCGAGAGTTGGAAGAGGTGAAGTGAGAATGTTTTGATAATTCCTTGATTTATAAGCAAAAAAGTGAAGGACCTTCATGACAAGATGCTTGCACCCAAGGAGTTTCAAATAGGGAAAAAGGTACTCCTTTATAACTCCCGATCGGAATTTATGCCTGCTAAACTCCGATCCAAGTGGATTGGACCCTTTGGTGTTTCCCACGTTTATCTTTATGGTACCATAGACATTGTTAATCTTAAGATAGGAAAAGTCATCAAAGTTAATTGGCACAGGCTAAAGGTCTTCCAAGATGGTGAGTCCTTGGATGGCTAAAACATCGCCTACCGGTTGGACTCGCCGGTCTACATCGAAACGAACCATCATGGTCGAGCAACCGACCATAAAAATTTGCGCTACCTGGAGGCAACAAGGATTTAAATTTACTTGGTTTTTAGGATAGATTTCAATTCAGTATTTTTCTTTTTTTATGTATTGAGCATAATTCTTTCTATTATTCTTGTTTGTAGGATTTTTGGGGAAAAAAAAGAGCTGAGCAGAGTGCCCTATATCCTATTACGATTGGTGTCCTAATTATCTCGAAGTCTAGTAGTTTGTACACTGTACACATTGTTATGAAAAAAAAAATAATGATTTTATTTTGCATTTACTCATATCCAATAAAAAAAAAAAAGCAACATGGTTATTGTATGTAAACTTAAGCATGTATATGAGATATACAAGTGGATCATGCCTTGTGATAACCTAAATAGGTCTGTAGTACAAGGATTAAGGAGGGATATCTAATCCTTGTGACACTACGGATAAGACCCGCTTTGTAGAGGTTTTCAAGTGTTGTGAACAACTACAGATGGTAGATCTTGGTCATTCATGTGGAGACATGCAAGCAAGGGTATCCTATAGAAATAGCTTGTATAAGACCAGACCACGAGATGACTAGCTTTTTATATAACACCGTTGATACTTGATACTTACATCTCACCAAAACGACCATAGGTGACATGACCTCAATTCTAAGTGTTTTGGGAAATCCTACCTTTGAGGGCGGTCCTTTGATTAGTATGGGAGAGAGTGGCCAAATTGTCAACTCAATAGTCCTACCTTTTTGGGATTTGACTATTTTGGGAGTTGGGAACTCAGTTACACAAGATGGAATTTACTCCTTCCCCGAAGCAGGGGTAAGTAGATAGATTGCTCCCTTAAGGGCTGATTCCGGATCTTGAACATAGTGGCCACAACTTCTCTTTAGAAGAGAGAACTTAGTCATAGTAGGACTATGACTTATGTTCATTAGAGGGATAAGTGGTACTTAAGAAGTTAGATGTAATTACAGGGGCATAACAGTTATTGGCCCAGTTATACTTACGAGCTAGCTGTGAAGGGTTATCGCACTGTTGATTGATTGATATGGACACAATATATTTGTAGTAAGGAGAGTTCAACTGTCGGTCTTTAGTGGAGTGTCCGACAGTTAACGGGTGGTGGATCCCTTGACTAAAGAGTGTAGTCAGTTATTCACGTGTCGTTGGAGCTTCAAGCTACATGTCCATAAGGTCCCCTTGCTAGCTCAACGGATTCAAGTTGAGAATCAGTTCTTGGTGTTGATTTGAAAATTTCAAATTGGCAAGAGAAAATTCAATTATATATGATATCATCGGTGTGATGTATGAGATACATCAAGTGGAGGATTAATGTAAATAAAATTTACATTCAGTACCATGAAATAGAAAAAGAACTATGGCTTATATGTTTCATGAGATGAAATATTAAAACTATAGGTTATATATATAATATGGTAAGTTGGTTATCATATATATTTATAATAATATTAATTATTGGATAATTATATCTTTTTCTCTAATAACAAATTGAGTGGGAGGTTATTGGTAGTTTCATGGTAACCGTGACATAAAAGGAAAAATGTTTTCCAAAATTAGTATGATTGAGATTTGAGATTTTCTATTCTCGGAATTACTCACGATTGGTTGTCAAGTGAATAGGATTCCCTATACGATACCTGAAGAGAGACTACACGATCATGAATTGACATTACACGATAGTTCACTCAACTAGCTATTAGCTAAACAATCGCGGAGCATTTTCTATACGATGGTGGAGCATATGCTAAATGGTTGGGCATTCGTCTATACGATAGACTTGTCATCTCTCACTTGCTCAATCATTTACATGATTGTTATTCCTCCGATCTCGTCCTCTCACCAAATCCACAAAGAGCCCACACTTTGAATTCTCACACCGAGAATACCAAGGTAGTCATTGTGGTGGTGTCTTACTCAATTCGACTGAGTCGAGGTTTTTGGAGGTCGTTCGTTGGGTTCGTGTTCTTGGAGTTTGTTGTGTTCGAGTTTGCCGTTGATTGTTCTGTGTTGTGATCGCTATGTTCGAGCGTTCGTATGTTGCGGTCTTGGAGATTGAACGAGCGTTCATGATCAAGGGAGTTTGAAGATGAGTCTTCAAAGGTATGATACTTTATCCCTTGATCTCTTTTGTAAGCATGCTGTAATTTTGTTTTGTGCATGACCTGTAAGTTTCTGTTTCTTGATTGTAATTATGTATGTTCAAATACGAATGGAATTTGGAACGATCATTCTACTGCTCGTGGAAATCCTCATGTATGAATTCCTTCACGTCCTTCCTTCACTTCGCTGTTCAGGAAAGTATTCTGATCCCTCGTGCTTTATTTCTGATCACATTGGGTACAATGTGTATTTTTAAAAATTGGGGGTAGGATGTTTGTATTTTTGGGCCCTTTATTTTCAAATTTTTGGGTTGAATTTTTTATTGATAATATTATTTGGGATCTTTGAGCGCTATGTTTGGACAATGCTAGTTTGTTTAAGTTTGTCTTGTTGTGTTCCTTATGATGACAAGCCTATGATGCACTCGTAGGAATTGTTTTCGCATAAGAATAGGTCGGATGAAAGATTCATAATTTTCGTGATATTTTTGAAAATTTTGCTTAAAATTTTTATTACATCTCCAAGCCCTTTGCATATTTATTTTGATCCTATATGCTTGCTTAGAATTGTATTATGAGACCATAAGTTTGTTGTCACTCCAATAGACCTTGGTGATAGATATTAGTCTTTTTGCAGTTCAATTTAGTAATGCATGATTAATTTCTGAATCATCCCAAATGTTCAACTAATTGGGTTCATCAGTCTCCATATCAATTACGCACCCGCATTAAGATAGGTAATCTAACTAAGTCGACTTAATAATCCGTTTGGCATAAGTTACCAATCGATTTGTTCATGAAATTAGTTAATCATGCAATATTTGTGAAAAGATTATTCTAAACCACCTAAATCACACCTAAGCATACTTTAACCCTTGCTCCTTTGAGATTAAAAACACATTAGTTGCATTCTCATTCTCTAGTAAACAAAGAATAAATGAGAATTGGCCAAAAGCCCATAAATTCAAAACATAGAAATTGATATAGCATTTCAAAAACAGAAAAATATCAAGCATACATCATAGAATTGAAATTCAAGTCCCCCAACTAAGACTAAATGTTTCTCAATCCTACCCTAAGATAGAAGCACTTAGAAGTTGAAATAAATATGTCTTTGGAAATGAAGGTTGGAAGTGGAACTACCAAATTCGGGGATAGAATGACCTAAAACGACTAAAAATGTATATATATAAAATGCCTAACGCTGCAACACTCTCATTTTGCCCCCAACCCCAGAGTCGTGCCACAATGCCCCGACACTGGGGTGCGTGCATCTTCGTCCTTCCATGTTTGAAGTGCCTCCACTCTCCATACTAAATTTGAACGTTTAAGTATAAGGTCTAATACATATTAGAATGGATCAAAATGGTATTAATCGATTTGAATATTTAATGGTATTTAATCCATTTGAATATTTTACATTCTTATCCTAACAAATTGAAAAGTCTGTAACCATCAATTGCAAATAAAACAACTTTTACTTCTATAAAGGTACCATCTCCTATACATTACATGTGTATAACCTAAACTAAAACTAGTTGCCATTAGTGATGTCACATCTATCTGAAATTGGACAAACTAACACTTTAGATAGCTCTATTGTTTCGTGCCCCAATAATGTTACCACCTCAAGGAGCAGCTACGACGATAATGAACCTAACTTTTGAACATGAATGGCTACCAAGCATAGAGAACAAGAGTTTTGCCTTCGGCTACGTCAAGACAAAGATAGTCATCAGTAACAAAATCTCTAACCAAGAAGAATTGCTGATAATATCTGCCCCATGGTCTTCTCCGATGACTCGTCCTCATTATCCATCTCGATACCCGACTCCAGAACTGCAGCATCAAGGACTAACTTCCTTTTTGCTATCTCATAGATATTTTCATCCACTGTCCCCTTCGTGACCAACCTGCAGAAGACTCAAGTATATGAAGTCGAACATCTGCCCTCCAGGTGCTGAGAATTCAAAATTTGTAGCATCGAAAAGTAAAGCAGAATTCGATTGGAAGGTGGTAAGGGAATACCTGTATATAGTGACAGGTTTGGTTTGGCCAATTCGATGACAACGATCTTCCGCTTGACGGTCTATCTGTGGATTGAAATCCATGTCATGAATGACAACGGTATCGGCTCCAGTTAAGTTCAAGCCCTGTCCCCCCGCTCTAGTAGAAAGCAAGCATGCAAATATAGAAGTGTCGTTATTGAAAGTGTCAACTATTGTCTGTCGTTCTGCTACCTGCGTGCTGTCATAAAGAAAGAACTCAAAATGGAAGTCCAATATAATATGATCTTAGATGCTTGAAATTTTTCATAAAATTCAATATCTCTATGCGCAAGCAAAGAATGGTACTCCATAAAAAGTACAAATGATGTCGGTCTAAATTTTTACATAGAATAATTATAATGTTACAATGTTACAATTTATAATGCATATTTCCGGAATGAAAATTGAGCAAAAGTTTCTTCACTGCCATGTTCCAATGATAGCTTTCACACACACACACACACAAAGACCAGTTGAATATATATATGTATACGAGTGAATCACAAAACGATCACTTCTTAATATGCGGCTGAGTTTGGGACTTTTCTACGAGGAAAACTGCATTAAAGAAGATAAAATATTGAAGTAAAGAATTTTAGCATAATAAGGGTCGTTGACTGATGTAATTGAAAATAAATCAAATATATATATGGGCAAGCACGTAATTTTATGCAAGATTATTTTATGAGGTAATATATTTGTTGGTTGTAAATGTGTTGATGCATTGTAAAATCATTAACGATGTTATTTTATTCTTATCAGGGTACTTTCCTTTTATGTATAGTCTTTCTCGTCTATAAGAAGGCTTTGTATCTCAGGATTATTCGTTGGAATACAAAATATTTGATTTCATTCGACATTAACGCTAGGAGGGGAACAGAGAGGAAAAAAAACAAACAAAAAACAAAAACCTAGCTTTTTCAACATCACTCCTTCCAAAGCTCATTAGGGTTTTAGTGTAGTTATCCCACGCCACTCCAGCTACCGCCACTGCTGCCCAACTTCGTTGCACCATTTGCCGTTCGCTGTCCAGCACTCCAGATCCATGCAGCGTCGACCACATCAGAGTCGTCTATCCATGCGCTCCCAGATCCACGCATCTCAGGTTCGTCCGTTGACCTGGAACCCACATCTATCCATCAACCTGGAACTCACATCTGTCTGTCAGCAAGTACCTAACACACTCCCAGATCCAGCCGTCTGCATATCTCCAATCGCTTGTTCATGTTGGGTGTTTCGTTCTTGACAGGTTCCTTGTTTGTGTTCATGGGTTGGGTGTTTATCGTAGGTTTCTTGTCACAAACCAAATTTTTATCGAGGTTTCACAATAACTTGCCTCAGATTTGGTCAGTCCACAAAACTTGGTTCAGTTAGGTCTGCAAAAACCAGTTCGGTCAGACAGTACCTTGACCAGTTCGGCCTACCTAAATCAGTTGAGTTCAGCTCACAAAAACCTGCTCCGTTCAAAGAAACTAAATTGTGTTTTTTTATTCCTATTTTCTGTTTGAATCTCAAAGTTTATTATTTGCTATTACTTATCATCTGTGTTACCGTGTCAAAGGAGCAAATTCATCAAACTATTGCACTGCTATCAACCAATTTCTTATTTAATAATTCTTGTGTTTAGTTAACGCAATCCGGTATTTATCCTTAGGTTTTCTCTTCCCATAAATCTTCTCCATGGATTATTGATTCTAGAACTTCTAATCATATGACTAGTTCATCCATCTCTAACTTTTATTCTCTCTCGTATTGCAATAAAAAAGTTAGAATTGCAGATAGCAGTTGCTCATTGATTGCAGGAAAATGAATCATTATATTAACTAAAGATATAACCCTAAACTCTATTCTACATGTTCCTATATTAGTCTACAACCTCTTATCTGTTATTAAACTTTCGAAAGAGTTTGTCGTGTTGTTTTCTTTGAATCTCATTGCATTTTTCATGACCAAACCTTGGAGAGAATGTTTGGACGTGCTAGGATACTTGCCAGTCTTTACTATTTTGATGAACCTTCTAAACTCGAGTATTTAGTAGTATTAGTTCTCTTTTTGTAAAAGAACAAATTGTGCTCTAGCATTTCAGACTAAGACATCCAAGTTTTCTCTATCTCAAATATCTGTTTCTCAATCTCTTTAAAGAGATTGATTGTTCTCAATTTCATTATGAAAATTGTACTTTTACAAAAAGTCGTCGCTCCCCTTTTTTAACAAAACCATACTTGCCTTCAAAACCATTTTACTTAATTCACAGCAATATTTGGGGTCCCAACAAAATTTTAACTCAATGGAAAATGGTTCTTGACTTTTATTGATGATCACACTTGTTTGTCATGGATTTATTTATTAACAAAAAAGTCAGAAATGAAGGATGTTTCCCAATATTTTCCCAATATGATTGAAACTCAATTTTCAACAAAAATAGGCATCTTTCATCTGATAAAGGGACTGAATATTTCAATGAACATTTGTGTGAGTTTTTTAAAAGTAAAGGCATTGTTCACCAATCCACTTATCCGAATATCCCTCAACAAAATGGGATTGCAGAACATAAAAATAGACATTTACTCAATATTACTTACTTTAAAAGATTTTTATTCAACTACTCGTTTGTACTCTGATTTACCTATCAAAGTTTTTGGGTGTACTAGTTATGTGCATCTTCCTATTTCTTTTCAATCAAAATTAGATTGTCGGATTATTAAATGTATTTTTTTTAGGCAATGCCTCTAGCCAAAAGGGATATAAATGTTTTACCAAAAAAATTTATGTGAGTGGACGTGTCGTTTTAGGAAAACCAACCTTTTTTCACCAAAAATTATCTTCAGGGAGAGAAATTAAACTTAGATGATGTTAATTTTTGGGATGTATCTATCCCACTCCCAAATGTTGTTTGTCCTAATCTTACTAGCTCTTCAATGCCAAGTACAGAAAGTTCTAATTCGGTGGAGAATTACTACAAAAGGATCCTATTGATCTGAATTTTGAGTTCAAGTTTTATATTAGAAGAAGCTTCAATGAAATGAGAGACCAAATAGCTGATCACAAATCCAATCTCATACTCCAGGGGATGATTCTCAAACTCCAAGTAACAAACCTTCTACTCTTATTTCATCTTCTCTCAAAAATGTCGTCTGATGTCCCACCAACCATTGAAAATGTCTTGCCTGATATCCCTTCAATCATTGAAAATGTCTTACTTGTTGCCTCTGATCTTGAAAATCTTTGTTTCCCGTTGCTCTAAGATCTTTGGTTCTGTTTGTTTTGTTCGGGATATTCATCCAAATCGTACTAAATTAGATCCAAAATCTTTGAAATACATTTTTTTAGGCTATTCACGTGTTCAAAAGGGTTATCGTTGTTATTGTCCTACTCTGAACAGGTATCTTGTAGCCCCGGATGTTACATTCTTCGAAGATATACCCTTTAGTCCATCACCGTTGAGTCCATGTTCGAGGGAAGATGACGATCTTTTTATCTACGAGGTTACCTCTTCTCCATCATCCTCTCCTTCACCTTCCTCTGTATCTCTTCCTCCTGATCCCCCATTTAATCGAGTCTACTCCAGGCGTCCTCCACAGCCACCTTCAGATCCATGTCCTCCACCACCGGCCTCTTCGACATCTGATCCAGGACCGAGTGATGATCTTCCCATTGCCCTTCGAAAAGGTAAACGCACCTGTACTTGTCCTATTTCTTCGTTTGTTTTGTATAACAGTTGTCTTCCCCCACTTATTCTTTTCTTACATCACTTAATTCCACCTCTATCCCTAAATCTATCAATGAAGCTTTATCTCATCCTAGGTGGCGTAGTGCAATGATTGAGGAGATGACTGCTTTAGATGATAATGGTACTTGGGATCTAATTTTACGCCCGATGGAAAGAATGTTATTGGGTGTAAATGGGTGTTTGCTATCAAGGTTAATCCTGATGGGACAGTGGCTCGGTTGAAAGCTCGTTTGGTTGCCAAAGATTATACTCAGATTTATGGGACTGATTATTATGTCACATTTTCTCCCATTGCTAAATTAACTTCCATTCGACTGTTTATCTCGATGGTTGCTTCTTACAATTGGCCTTTGCATCAACTTGACATTAAGAATGCTTTTATACAAGGTGATCTTCAAGAGGAAGTCTATATGGAGCAACCACCTAGGTTTGTTGCTCAAGGGGAGACTAATAAGATATGTCGCCTTCGAAAATCCTTGTATGGACTAAAACAAAGTCCTCGTGCATGGTTTGGTAAGTTTAGTCAAGCACTCGAATGCTTTGGTATGAAGAAGAGCACGTCTGATCATTCTGTATTCTATCAACAATCTAATAATGGTATTACTTTGCTTGTTGTATATGTTGACGATATCGTTATCACTGGAAATGATGTATCAGGTATATCCTCCCTCAAGACTTTTCTCCAGGGTCAATTTCATACCAAAGATTTGGGATTATTAAAGTATTTCTTGGGTATTGAAGTGATGAGAAGCAAGAAAGGTATTTACCTATCTCAACGGAAATACATACTTGATTTATTGTCTAAGACAGGTAAACTAGGAGTCAAACCATGTAGTACTTCGATGATACCAAATTTGCAACTTACAAAGTGCTTAAAGATCCTGAGAGATATAGGAGATTGGTTGGGAAGTTGAACTATTTAACAGTGACACGACCTGACATTGCTTATTCTGTGAGTATTGTTAGCCAATTTATGTCTTCCCCTATTGTGGACCATTGGGCTACAGTTGAACAAATCCTATGTTATCTGAAAGTTGCATCTGGACATGGGATCTTATATAGAGATCATGGTCATACAATAGTTGAATGTTTCTCAGATGCTGATTGGGTTGGATCTCGAGAAGATAAGGAGATCAACTTCTGGATATTATGTTTTTGTAGGAGGGAATTTGGTGTCGTGGACAAGTAAGAAACAGAATGTAGTTTTCCGTTCGAGTGCTGAGTCAGAATATAGAGCGATGGCACAATCTGTGTGTGAAATAGTATAGATACATCACCTTTTGTCTGAGATGGGTTTGGCTTCAGTGTTACTGTGCCAGCTAAATTATGGTGTGATAATCAAGCATCTCTTCATATTGCATCCAATCATGTGTTTCATGAACGAACTAAACATATTGAAGTGGATTGTCATTTTATTCGCGAGAAAATACAAGAAGGGTTGATATCTACAGGATATGTGAAGACTGGTGATCAGTTGGGAGATCTACTTACTAAAGCGGTAAACGAAACAAGAATAAGTTATCTGTGCAACAAGCTGGACATGATTGACATATTTGCTCCAGCTTGAGGGGGAGTGTTATGATATGTATTTATTAATATGTATTTATATTGTAAATTTAATTAGGTGTCCTTTATTGTAATTCCATATCTCCTAGATTAGGGTTTCTTAATTACCTATATATATGTATCTTCAACCTCATTAAGTGAATAAGAATTATCATTCTCTCTAAACTTCTGAGTACACGTCCCACTTATTGCTTCTGAACTTGAAGTCTCACAAGATTCTGAATTTGAACCTTTGGTCTCACAAAGTCAAACTCCTACTCGAGAAGGAAAGAGTCTACCTTACAAGACTCTAAATGTCAACGACCTGAATCAGACAAATCTTCTTTGAATTCCACTTATGAGAACATCAATTCTATGGTGCCTTTGATTGATGATACATCACTACTAGTTGCTCAACGGAAAGGTGTTAGAAGTTATACTAGCCATCCAATTGAAAAAATATGTGGCATATGGAAAATTAAATTCGTTGTATAAAGTCTTCATAACTCAATTGGACAATATTCAAATTCCACACAGTATCCAAGATGCACTTAAGGATCCTAAGTGGAAAAAGGTTGTAAGTGAGGAAATTAAAGCTCTTGAAAGTAATGAAACGTGGACTCACACTTCCTCCTAGAAAGAACCCGGTTGGCTGCAAATGGATTTTCATAGCTAAATACAAGTTAGATGGCAATGTTGAAAGATTCAAAGCAAGATTTGTGGCTAAAGGCTTCACTCAATCATATGGTATCGATTATCAGGAGACTTTTGCTCCTGTTGCTAAATTAAACACTATTCGTGTCCTTTTATCTTTAGCAGTAAATCAAAATTGGCCCCTTCATCAACTTGATGTCAAAAATGCCTTTTTGAATGGTGATCTTGAAAAAGAAGTTTATATGCAAGTTCCTCCTGGAATGGAAAATGAGTCTAACAAAGACTTGGTATGCAAGTTGAGAAAGTCTTTATATGGATTAAAACAATCTCCTTGTGCTTGGTCTAATAGATTTGCCAAAGTTATGATTAAAAGTGGTTATCATCAATATCAAACTAATCATACTCTATTTGTGAAATCTACAAACAACAAAACTGCAATCCTGATTGTATATGTAGATAGCATCATCATCACCGAAAATGATCCATCAAATATCCTTAATTTGAAAAAGATGCTTGCAACTAAGTTTGAAATCAAAGACTTGAAAAGTTTGAGATATTTTTTAGGAATGGAGGTGGCGAGATCTAAAGATGGTATTGTCATCTCTCAACGAAAATATATTCTAGACTTGCTAAAGGAGACTGAAAATCTGTTGTAAACCTGCTGAAACACCTATAGATCCAAATTTAGGCCAAGACCAGATTGAAGGGATTAGCCCAGTTGACAAGGGCATGTATCAAAGGCTTGTGGAAAAGTTAATTTATTTGTCACATATCAGACCAGACATCATATTCTGTGAGCATTGTTAGTCAGCACATGAACAGTTTAAATGAACATCATCTGAAGGCTATTAACAAGATTTTTTGAAAGGTACTCCAGGTCATGGACTATTATTTAAAAAATCATCAAACAGAATGGTAGAACTTTATATTGATGCTAGTTGGGCTGGAGAGCTAACTGATCGAAGATCTACATCTGGATATTGCTCTTATGTATAGGGCAACTTAGTCACCTGGAGAAGCAAAAAATAATTAGTTGAAGCTAGAAGTAGTGCAGAGGCTGAATATCGAGCTTCAGCATTAGGAATTTGTAAAGGGATGTGGATTCTGAAGCTTTTGGAAGAACTAAGGATAGAAACTCAAAGTTTGTTCAAAATACTTTGTGACAATCAAGCAGCAATCAGCATAGCGAAGAATCCAGTCCATCATGACAGAACAAAACACATAGAGATAGATCGACATTTCATAGCTGTGAAGGTCAACAAGAACATAGTGGAACTAAACTATGTTCCATCTCACCATCAAATTACTAACATTCTCACCAAAGAGAAATTTTGATGAATTCAATTCCAAGCTTGGATTGTATTCGATATACAACCCAACTTGAGGGGGAGTGTAGATTTGTGTTTAGTATATATTTGTCTTAATTATTATTTTTAATTATGATTTTTTGTGCTTTCCTTTTTAATTAATTTGCTTAGTTGGAATTTCTCTTGTAGTATAATTACCCATTATTGGGTCCTTTTGAATATAAGAAAAACCAATATCATCCAAAAAAAACTTCAGCTAGCTTTTGGGGTGTGGTTCTCCAAGGTGCTTAAGTATCTAACAATGATATTAGAGCCAAGTTGTTGACGTTTCGGAGTGGAACCGGTGGAGGGTCTTGACCAAGTGTGGCCGAGTGAAGTACTGGAGTAGTCATCGGGACGTCGACTTTCCGGATGATGGGGTATTGTTAGGAACCAAGGTAATATGGGATGCCTTTGTCCCATATTGGTTAGAATGGGATGACCACTGTGGTACTTGAGTGACTTGGCTCCCACCCCAATATAGCTAGCTTTGAGATGTGGTTCTCCAAGGTGCTTGAGTACCTAATAGTTTCACAAGCATTCTGCAAATAATAGGGTTGTGATTTTGATTGTCTATGCAGATGGTGAAGGATAGGGAACGATAAAATACTTCACATTATTCTTAAAGGTGGTGATGAAGCAAAATTGACCATGTTTGAGAAAAAGCTTACTGGCGCATTTTAGTTCAAGGACCTAGGAACGTTAAAATACTTCCTAGGGATGGAATTTTCGAGATCTAAAAAGGACATCTTTGTGAATCAAAGGATGAAGAAACAAATTTACTTGGGTGCAAGGTAGTCGAGACACCTATCGAACCAAATTTGGAACTGAAAGTTGCAGAAAATGAGAAAGTAAAGGATAGGGAACGATACCAGAGACTTGTGGGAATATTTATTCATTTGTCTTACACACGTCCAGATATTGCTTTTGCATTAAGCATGGTAAGTCAGTTCATACACTCGCCAAGACACGTCCACTTTGAAATGCATATAGAATCTTGAGATATTTAAAGGGAACTCCAAGAAAGGGCATATTGTTTAAGAAACACAACCATCTCCAGATAAGTTTATACTGATGCTGATTGGGCAGGAAGTACAATAGATAGAAGATCTACTTCTGGCTATTCTTCATTTCTTCGAGGTAATCTAGTCACTTAGCATAGCAAAAAACAAAACGCAGTTGCCAAAAGTAGTGCTAAAGAAGAATTTAGAGCTCTAGCTCATAGTGTATATGAAGGAATATGGATAAAAAGAGTATTGGAAGAATTGAAGGTCTTTCAAAAGACTTCTATACGGGTGTATTGTGACAACAAGGCTACCATCTTTATAGCATGTAATCCAATTTTACATGATAGGACAAAGCATTTAGAAGTCGATAAACACTTCATTAAGGAGAAAATTGAAACTGTATGATGTGTATTTCGTATCTCCCTAGTACAGAAGGAATTGCTTATGTGTTGACTAAAGGGCTACTAAAAGTATAATTTGAAAGAATGATTGACAAGCTTACAATGGAAGATATATTTAAACCAGTTTGAGAGAAAGTGTTGGTTGTAAATATGTTGATGTGTTGTAAAATCATTAAGGAATTCATTTTATTCTTATTAGGATACTTTCCTTTTAGGTATATAGCCTTTCTAAGAGTATTCATCGGAATAAAAAATATCTGATTCAATTCATGCTAAGAGGATTATCTCCAAATGAAACATCAGCCTTGAAGCGCTTAAAGAGTTTAAGGGATGGCTGGAGTTGATAAACTATTTTCCGACCTCTCACAAAGGTAGATTGAAATATACAAATGGTAGAGGCAAGTTATTTCAATCCTTTCTGTTACAACTAAGAAAGGTCAACCAAAGAAATATACAGCTGAGGTGATACCTTCCATCAAGTCGTCTATAAGTTAACCCGATCACATCCAATGTCCATTCCAAGATGTCGAGCATTGATGTCCATTGACTGAAAATAAGAACTCGATGTCCATCTTGCTTCAGTGAAGGAAGTAGTTGCGCTAATTCCTATATTTTGACAAAAGTAAATGTGGATCAATTCAAAAAAAAAAAAAAAAAAAAAAAAAAGAAAACGAAGTTCAAAAACAATTTAGCAAAGCACAAAATCTAAAGCCAAATAACTCAAGCATCAGATGTGGCAAATTGATACCTGACACTTTGCCGAAAGTAGCACCTCGTTATCTGATAGAACTCCCTTTCTGTCAGTGATGCCATAAGAAAGTAATAACTGCAAATAGAAGAATGGAAGACACATCACAACCAAAGAGAAACATAAGGCTCTATCATTGATGTCCACTTGTAAGGAAGAATGAAAAGAACCATTAAGTTCCGTGATTCAAAGAAACTTGAAAAGAAAAATAATCGCAAACTAAAGAAAAATGATTAGTGAATGCGATTTCACCATACAGCCATTAATCGTTGGAAATTTATCCAATACTACCTTTTTGTTAAACGCTTGATAGTCCACACAGAACTGCCAACTACAATATTTCTTGCAAACTAGTCAAACAGAACTAAAAAATTAGTAGTGGGCGAGTTGGAATGTCCGTCACTAACATCTCCTGAGCTAACTCCTAATGCTTCAATCTCATACTTTTCTTTTTTTTTCTTTCTTTCTTTCTTTCTTTTTTTTTTTTTTTTTTTTTTTTTTTTTTTTTTTTTTTTTTGATGAAACATAAAATCATTGAAATAATGAAAAGAAACTACTGCTCCAAAATACAAAATCTCCAAATATAAGACAAATAATGGAGATAAACATTAACACAGGCCAAAAAGAAGAAAACCTTCAAATAGGAAGCACAAAAACTTAGAGGGAGAGCCCCATAAGAAACTAAGAGACTAACCAAACGAAAGCAACTCAGGCCAAACAAAAAGAAACATCGAAACCAAAAAACTAACAAGATTGCATCATAAAAGACCAAAACAACTCCAAAAAAGCCCTTGGAGGAACAAGACTAAAGGCAAATAGGACTTGTAAATCTCTTTCTTTTTTTTACAACATTCGCAGAGATGGGGGATCAAACTTTCCAAGGTCAAGGGAAGGAATAGGACTAGGACTGCATGCCAATTACTACTAAGCTAAACTCATTTTGGTTTTAATCTCATCCTTTTTAGCTTGTGGCTATCACTATGGTCTTATATTCACAGGGTAGCTTTTCTCTTTCAACACAATAGCAAGGATGTGCTCCCTTCTAGGAGGAAACCCTAAACCCAACCCAAGAAAGTGGAGAAGCCATTCTGATCCACCCTCCCCCGAGGTCATCCTTACCTCCAAAGTTTTTGGACCACACTTATCAAGTTTAAGCAGGCTACAGAGGGTTTACATAACATCTTTAAATTGTCCCCTAACGGTGGATCCGTTATTTGGCTTGATGGAGCTTTTGTGGAATTCATCTACACTTTTGAATGTTGTTGGTCCTAGATTGGGTTTAGCTCACTTGTTGTTCACTGACCTTTTGCCGACGAGGGTTAGACCTTTATCTTCAAAGAATTGGGTATCTCGTTATATTTTCTGAGTAGAATGGACAATTGTTGATGGAAGCTTTGATCGGTATCAGACTCAAAAGGAAAAGCAAAAACCCTTTGGATGTGTGCTGTGAGAGCTACCCTTTGGTTAACTTGGACGGAGTGAAACCTTAGAATTATTTTAGGAGAAGATGCCAAAAGGAGATTCAATTTGTATTGGTGTGCAACATTTTGCTTCTTGGTGGAGTTCAAATCACACAGATTCTTTTGTTATTATAGTCTTTGCATGATTATTACAGGGATTCCTTCACCCCTTCCCTTGGGGTGTCTTTCCTTTGTGTTCAAATGAAATTTTCACAAAGTTCTCGAAAAAGGAAAACTAAATAAGTTGGGATTGGTGTGCTGTGAACCGTGATAAAGCTTCTTCTAAGTCCCTTGTTCTGTGATTTCAATGCTTCTCTTTGAATTGTTGGAACTAAGTTCTTTTCCCTCATCTTTTTCCACTTGTACCTGATTTTTGGCAATTGGGCCTTGGCAATTTTTGTATTCTCTCTCTGAAGGATAGAATTCCTAAAATGTACTTCTCTAATCTCTACTTGGCAGATGTTGCATGGGAGAGTGAGAACACCTTGGATCGTATCAAGAGACATTCTTCTTTGGTGATGTCTTCCAATGGTGTGTTCTTTGTAGGAGATCGGGGAGGACATTGACCATTTGTTGAGGAAATGAAGTTTGCTTACTCCTTTTGGAACTAAAACTTGAGCTCTTTTGGTCTTTGTTTAGCTTGAAGCAGATGTTGTGCTTCTAGTAACAGAGTGCTTTTGAATTACCCCTTTACGCAATAAGGGAATAATTATGGGGCAAGATCTTTTTTTTTCCCCTTTCTGCAACTTAATAGGGCGTTTGATTAAAGAGAAACAGTAAGATTTTTAGGGGGGAGAGATGTAACAACCTAAATTTGTACGCATACACTACAAGAAATTAAATGTTGAAATTTTATTTAAGTGGATAATAAATGTAATACCCTAACCCTAATTTAGAAAGCAGGAAAATAAAATATAAATAAATAAATAAAAAGATAAAGATAAAGAAAAAGAGAGAAGTGGAGTCCACGTGTCACAAGCGGTGAAGGCAACCCACGCGCGAAAACTAGCGAGATTGGAAAGAGCGAGGTTGGAGAGAAAATTGGAGAGAGCGAGACTGGAGAGAAAATTGGAGAGAGCAAGAGTGGAGAGAGCGAGACTCTCAACGAGAAAGATAGAGAAGATTTCGATTTGGAGAGAAAATTTGGACAAAGACGAGAGAGAGCGAGACCTCTCAGCGCAAAATCTTCGGACGACGAGATTGACAGAGAAAATTGACCCACAGACGCGAAGGTGGAGAGAGCGAATATTCTCAGCGAGAAAGCTGGTGAAGAGTGAGATTCTAGAGACAAGGAGAGCGGATTGAAGAGAAAATAGAGAGCGAGAGTGGAAGAGCCGAGATCCCAGCGAGAAAGCTGGAGAGACGACGATTCTGAGACGAGAGAGATTGAAGAGAAATTGAGAATGCGAGTTTCCCAGCACAAAGTGGAGAGACGGATTGAAGAGAAAATGGAGAGCATGGACGGAGGAGATCTCCGGAGAGTCTGAGAGCGTGAGAACAGAGAAAAGAAGCAGATGAAAAAGAGAAAAAAGTGAAACGAGATTTATACGAAAAGTGTGGAGAGCGCGAGATTGAGAACAGAGAGAGCGAATGAAGAGCAAATTGGAACGAGATTCTGAGAAGCGAAGGCGAAGAAGAGAGACGAGATTGAAGAGAAATGGAGAGAAGTTCCCGGAACGAGAAAGCTTGAAAGAGGAGAGAAGTTCAATCGATAAGCGGAGAACAGAGACTAGCGAAGACTATTGACGAGATTGCAAGCGTGATTCATGTGTTGTTGCCCACAGGATCTTATAGATTATACATGGAGAACCCTAAAATTGAATACAAACAAAGGTTGATGACGTAAGGGCAAACGTAAGCCAAAAATTAGGTGTCTTATTAAGAGAAATTCTTAAACCCTAGTAATTTTAAAGAAGACATTTATAGGATGAGTTGTCACACTGAGAAGAGCTGAAAACCACTGTAAATATGACCCTCTGTCTGAAAATTTAACCCATTCTCAAACAAATCTTAGTAACAAAGAATCGTGTGAGTGAGGAAGTTCTGTGAGGTTAGAAGAGATAAAGCTCCGGTGAGGTGCTGCCCAAATTTCCTTCTAGTTTAAGAGGGAAAGCTCTACTGATCAAACCATAAGGAATAATAAGGAATAATTAGGATCGCAGTCAAGGTAAGTAGTTATCTCACCAGTGTTTCATGATAGTGTACCTTTAATATGTTGCATAATTATGTGATTGTTATGTTGCATTACATGTTTAAAATACGTTTATCAACAAGGGACCCCATGCATTATGTTTGTTCATAAGATTAAATTTTAATTAGATAAAGGTTATGCTTCTAGGGCTAGCAGGACATGTATGGTTGTACCCCTCTAGACCCAATTCTATGTCAAGATTATGCTAGGGACTAACAAGGTATGTATGGTTGTACCCCTCTAGTCCAATCTTACGTTATGTTAACGGTTGGTGTTGGATGCGACTCTGACCCTACTGACTGCATAACCCGCTAATCATCAGATGGGCTAGTTTCTGCCTAAGTCCTCATCTTCCTATCAAAGCGGAGAAATTTACGTTAGCGATGTTGGATGCGACTCTGGCCCTACTGACTGCATGACCCGCTAATCATCTGATGGGTTAGTTTCCGCCTAAGTCCTCATCTTCCTATCAGGGCGGAGAAATTTACATTAGAAGTATAACCGACCACTGCATGTTATTATATGTTTTCGGTCCCAATCATATGTTTTCAGAACATGTTACATGTGATTGTGCATTTGGTCACTACCTTCTGTGAGAACTACTTACTGGGTATATTATATACTCATCCTATTTTTACAGATTTTGTAGGTAAGGACACTGCGTAGGTGGCAGAACTAGACGTCGCTCAAATGACCAACCATCAAACTCACTATTATAGGCATATGCATTTTTGTATCACTACGCTAATATTTTATGGATCCTGGTGTTTTGTAAAATAAACTTTTTATATAGTTTTCTACCTAATTAATAAAATCTTAGATATATTCTTTTGAGATTTTTACCAAAACTCATCTCATAATAGAAAAGTCTAAGCATGCATGTCGTAGCGGTCGGACCATAATATGTAAGGATTCGGTCGTTACAAGAGACCTTGAGAGGTTGTTAATTTTATCAATATCTCCTTGTGGATGTTTGTTCATCAGATATTTTGTAACTATCAACTTGGTTTTATTCTTTTAGATTGGAATTCCTCTTTTGTGGACTTGTTTTGTATGCCCTAGTTTATGTTTTCATATTTCTGGTTTCTTTGAAGAAAAAATATTGTACGATCTCCACGTTTTTAGTATTTGTTCTTTAATGGCCTTGCTCACTTGTAGGACGCAATCTTTTCATCCAACAAAAAAAAGATAAAAATAAATAAATAAATAAAGGTATGGACCATCATAGTACTGTTCCAAGTAAAATTAGTCTTTCGGGTAGACTAAATTTGGAAAGAAACAAAAAAAAATACTGCTTGACCATTATTATGTGTAGTTATGCCGGCTATATAGTCCAATACAATATATCATGCATAATGTCCTCGTGAAAGAGAAAGAAAGCAACAAATAACATATCAATTCAGTCATCATAATAACTTCAAATAGAAAAGAAGATATGGATTTAGACAGTAGATATCTAAAAGCAAATTATATAAAAGTAATTAGAGCTAATAAAATAAGTACCCGGTGAATGGAAAAATCACTATAACTTTTAAGTTCCTCAGCTACCCTTTCCACGGTACATTCAAAGCCAAATGCACCTAAAGGGTGTAACTTTTTAGCAAAACGAACAACATCCTCGTCTTTGTAAATGCGCCGTACTAGTAAAGGATGATTAGCAATCTGAAACAAGAAATAGAAGATAAAGGAAAAGTCACGGAAATATAAATAAACATTTGTACAGATTACACATCAAAAGATTACACTGGGGATACTTATATGACCAAAAGACCATATCAACAGTAACATGTAATTAAAGAAGTAAAGTTTCACTTCCCATTGAGACAGAAGATCCTAATCAGTTAGCATTTTCACCCTATTTCATTATCTACAAAAAGATGTAATTTGTCAAAGCTCAAGGTTTGCAGTCCTCAAATCCACCCTCTCCTTATTTCATTATATGCAATAAGCAAACTTTCAAATCCTTTCCAAGAACAAATTGAATTTTTTTATTAGGATAAAAAAAGGTCAAGTGATGAGCCGATGATGAACAAATGATCTTAATTTTCTGTGATAGCAACATAAATCACATTTCTGAGTTTGTAGACACAAGGCATGATAATCGTGCATGTCTTGACAGAAAGTTGCAATGAGATTCTGTCTGCTAAAGCAAATATTTTCCTTCCATTACTCTCTCTCGGGGAACAAAATGATAACATTAGCCTAATAATAAAGGTTTGTGATAGAACTCGAATATATTGAAAAATAAATGGTAACAAAATTATAAGATAAACTAGGTGTTCGAGGTACTTGGAACCTCCCAATCGTGATGATACTGATCCCTAATTCATAATCCAAAATATTGCCCCCTTCCCTATTCTCCTTATCTCTATTTATAACTAAATTCCATAACCAACTCCCCCCACTAATTACTAATATACCTTTAACATCCCTCTAACACTTCAATACCATTCCTATCAGTTTGGCCCATCTTAACTTTTGTATAGGTTGGTATTTTATCGTTCTGTACAAAATTCTTATGATCATTGAACTTATTACCAAAATAGAAATATTCGTTATAGGAGTTCATATTTGGAAATGATACATTTCAATTATGTACATGCAAGGTCTACAATCATAGTAATATTTTTTGCTTAAAAAAACCACTTACAAAAGACTGTAAGTTCTACTATAAAAGTTGACAGTCAAATTATGTGGTTGGGTTTAAATTCGTAAATATGCTAAATGAATATCTTCCTTTCTTTCTTCTTAATCAGAGGTCGTCAATTTGATTAGTAAATACTTATTATCCTGCAATTTTCTAAATATAATTCATCGCCATGTTACTACAAAGGACCAAATATGTAACAAAACTGTTTCTCCTGGAGTCAATTGAGTCAACACAGCACAAGCTTATGCATACTTAAATAAAAGCAGAAAATGTCTCACACACCTTGCGAAACTGAACAAAATAATTTGATATCTGACGACGGGGAAGAACACTGCATATATTATCTGAATTGGTATTGGCATTTCCACCAATGCGACCACGTGAAGCATTTCGATAATCTTCAATGGCATCCTTGTAGGCATCTTCTTGTTGCTTTTCCATTGCAACATATCGAACCTGCAGCAAACTTTCAGTGTTAAGGAAATATAAAATATCATTAAAAAATTGTAAGGAAGAATATTAAAACTTAAAAGTACCAACAAAAAAAGAAGTGCAGCAAAGTTGAAAGGAGACAGCCATAATAATAGAAAAAGAAGTTCCGACCTACCTGCTGTATCTTTGGAACAAGTTGCTGCATAACATCAGATTTTAACCGTCTCAAAATAAACGGACCCAAAATGAATTTCATATGGTTAATCAAAGAATTATTCTCAGCTGTTAATAGTTTTTTCAAGTCCACATCCTCGGTAGCAAAAAGATTGGGCATCATAAACTCCAACAGTGACCACAGCTCCTGGACCAAAATTTTATCAGATGAGCAATAAAATAATCGTGCCGATTAAGACAGTAATCACTCAAAATTGCAGGCACACTATGAGATAGACCACAAATCATATACGTGATAATATTCTTTGGATAATAAAGAAAAGAAAAACAAAAAAAAACAAAGACACTTTACTAGCCCATAGCAACATAAATCCAAAAAAGAAAACGAACTCTGAACTAATCTAATTTCATCAGGTATTTTCTTCTTGAATCAAAAGAGTTCTCCTAATTAAGGATGTGTTGTCTGGTAACAAGCATAGCTTTAACTACCTCATACCATCGGCGTAACCAAGAGTTTTCTGGTTTTCCATCAACAACAATCAATGTTGGCTCAAGTGGGCGCCCTAATACCAAATTGGTGTATTCTAAGGGATTTAAGGAGTGAAATTTCCAAGAATCAAACAACTTTACTATCAATCAAAATGAGTGAAATACATGAGACGAACTCCCCATTTATAAGGGATAAATATACAAATGAAAAATTGTTTCTTGTTTAAAAAAATAAAATAAAATAATCCAAGAATCAAACAACTTTACCATTAATCAATATGAGTGGAATACATGAATAGGGAGTTCGTCTAAATTAAAAATTAAAAAAAATTAAAAAAAAAAAAAAAAAACAATTTCTCATTTCAGTATTTATCCCTTATAAATAGGGAGTTCGTCTAAATTACTATAATCCTACCTGAATCAGGTTTCAAATTCTAGATCCACCATATTGTTTGAAGAAAGATAACTTGATCATGAAATGATTAAGCTTGGAGATAAGGTACTACAACTAGAATGATTACACTTTTTTTTTTTTAACAAATGGAGGTATTCCTACCAAAAATGATTCAAGCCATAATTGGTACTTATGATGAATGCTGCAGCTAATACTTCTAATACATTTTTTTATTTTGCATGGCATAGAAATGTTTGTAAATATCTGTAAAAACATTTAGCAAACCACAGAGTTTCAACATTATCAAAGCCATTTAAGACCTCAAAAGACAATTGATAAATGCTTACCACACTTCAACATATTTCTAGCTTTTTTATGTTCAACATACTAGAAAACAGAAAGAAAAAGAAAATCATAGAATGAATAAAATTATTAGTTGATCTTCTGTTGCATGATTAAAAAAATGGTCATGTAATAACAAAATTGATAAGGATTAGTACATGCAAGTCATTTTGAAGTGGCGTTCCTGTCAACATTAATCGTTGCTTCGCATTACGTGCAAGAGACATTAAATTTTTCCACCGATAGCTGTTTCTATCTTTCAAGGCATGAGCCTCATCCATAAGAACACAGCTCCACTGCCAGCGTTTCAGAATTTTACGTTCATCTTTCTGCTGGGAACTGCAGAAGACCATTCATGATAAGGACTAATACAAACCCACATAACAAAAATTAAATTAAATAAATAGGGGAAAAAAATACCAACCTGTGTCTCTCAAATACAGAATAACAAACAAGAAGAACATTAAATGGAGGAGGAAACCCTGACTTGGCCAGAGAATTCAATTCCTTTGCATATGCCGACCGGGCAGCCCCATGATAGAGGAGTATAGAAAAGGATGGGCACCACTTTTTGAGTTCTCTTTCCCAATTCTCCAGAACAGATGCAGGGCATACAATTAGATGAGGCCCCGAATCATTGTTCAAATATTTCAACATCACGAGATATGTAATAGCCTGTCATCAGAAGGATTTAAGAAGAAGTAATGGCATTAAAATGACAACTGCTAACAGAAATATTCAGTACTGACTTGTATTGTCTTCCCCAGACCCATCTCATCTGCAAGTATAGCTGCAATATTGAGGAAATTACATGATATTAGAGCTAATCCATGTAACAAACTCAGCAATCGTAAAATACAACTGTAGGAGTTATTTCCTAAACTCATTATGACAACATGAATGGACTTTTAAAATTACAGCAAGCTCAGTTTCCAGTACCAGGAATAAAAAAAAATGTGAAGTTATACTACAGAAATTAACAGGTCATGCTGTTCAATGTTCATTAAAAGGTTTAGTTCAGCTATAATTTTGTATGCCCATTTGTCATCTTTCATTTTTGCTTGATGAGGTTAGCCACTAATCTTCTATAAATAGAGGGTTTAACCCCTGTCAAATTGTGTATTGCCCAACAGGCACAAAGCATGTACCATTGACCAAGAGGTTAAACGTTTGAATCCCCCAACCTATATATTGTTGAACTCAAAAGAAAATTGAGGGTTAGCCCCTTGTGTTTGCATACTTATTGAATCATATCCCCATGTTTGCATACGTAGTCAATCATAATAAAATACTCTCCTGCTGGTTCTGGGAGAGTTTTTACTTGATGTGGTTGCATCAAGATTGATATTGGAATAATAGAAAATGATGAACACGTCTACAATTCTGCTAACAGGCGAAGTTAAGGCCTAAACCAGTAAGCATTTTGCAACACTTAATAACAAGCACCGTATTCTTCTCTTAGAAGACTGAAAAATTAGCAAGAGATTAAAATTTGAATATTCTTCCAAAGAATTAGAGTCAGATCCAAAAAGAGCGATAATTCATCCACATACTCTATGCATTTTGATTTAGCGAGTGAAAAAATGGTTAGAAAACAATATCAATGAATTATCATGGTAACAGTCCGTATTTTTGTAACTTTTTATTTAAATTTAGGATAATGAATTAAGTTTTTTCGTTGTTGAATTTGCCATAAATAAAGTAGTAATTTCAAAGTTAAATAATTAGTTTAAGTTTAGCATTATTTATTAAATTATTAAAATAATTAACAAATAAATAATAATAAGAAGAAGAAGAAGAATGATATCAAATTTTAACATAAAATAATTAAAAATAGGAAAGATAAATAGGGAATCCATATGGAATTCAAATTATAAAATTGTAGGCCCGACAATCTCCATAAACCTCTAGGTTAGTCCCAAACCATCTCATTCTCAATTACAAGTAAGGTTTCTCCCTAAATTTCCTCTTCTATTTTACCATTCAAACTCTTTACTCTCAGTTGTTCATACAAGAGATATTTTTGGATTCACTATCAGATGTCTGTAGTTCTGCTCTCAGTTAGGTTAAAAAATTGTATGATGCTTGATTGTATGTTTAACTGTATACGAATAAATTGATACCTTTTAAGGAATAGAGGCTTTTCATTGCTGAAAAGAAAAGAGACTAATATTCAAAATACAAAGAAACAAAATGAAGCAAAAATAAAGCAAATACAACCAAGTATAACCCATAACATTGCTAATCAAGTAAAATAAAGCAAATACAACCAAATACAACCCATAGCAGAACAAATTGACTTTGAACAAACACCAGACACCTACTAGATTTTTTATCTAAAAAGGAAACAAGACCTTTCATTGATAAAATGAAAAGAGGCAGTGGGGAGGACAAATATTGGAGAACAAACAACCATGCAAAGAGGACAAACATAGGAAGACATGCATTCGGAGAGAAGCTTTCACTAAAGATTGGAGTAGCAATTAAGCGACCATAAGCCAAAATCATATAGAGAAACCAACTCGACTAGTGCACTTGGAAGTACACAATGCCTTATAAACAAACATATCCATAAAAACAAAGGCAGCCAAGAACTTGGAGAGGGAGCTAACAGAAAATTTTCAGAAGAATCCAAACTCCAACTTCAACAAACAGATTGCAAAGTCACTCTATTACCCGATAAAATCAGAAAAACCAGACCTTTCCCATCTTTCAGCATTTGTTTAAAAGAGGCAATCCATGATAGAGTTTTTACAAACAAGTGCTCCGTTATTTATCCTTGATACTTCAAATTCTGCATACCAAGCCTTTATAGTTTAATCTTTCTGAGTTTGGAGATGCATACAAAGTCAGCCCAACCTTGAAACCTATCCTTTGCAATGAAAAATACAACCGCAGTACCAAGATACACTAGCCCAATGAGTAATAATAAAATCACCTTCAATGCACCAAAGTTTAACACTATAATCAGGCCACAAAAATCTTCTCCCCTTATAATCATTCAGAACAGAGACATAAGAAACCCAACAAATCTTCTTGCGATAAGTCAGAAACTTCTATGAAAAGAAGAAACCTTTTTTAAAAGTTTCTAATACCGACAACTTAAATTCAACCCTCATAAACAAAATGTCTCATGGATTACCAAAATATTCCACAAAAGACCAACCAATTCCTTGGACTCCACAAGTAATTAATGAAAATTAGATTAAGAAAACTCTCCCTTTTTGACTTCTGAAATAGATTATGACTCTGAAGAAAGATAGGATGATATTGAAGGAGATAGAGAAGGCCATACAGAAGGAATTTGGACATCCTTCCTCTCTTCTATCCTTTGAAACAAATTTGCAAAGGCTTCACCATAATGTACAACAGAAAAAGTCTCCTCGGAAGTTGGAACCACCGAACAGCTTGCTCATAGTACAGGTTCCACTTATATATTGTATTTGGCCGAAGAAGCATCGGACAGGTTGGAGTTCTTACCTTCTTGGGACTCTATGGACCAAGATCTGCTTTCATTATATGGGCAATACCGATCGACTTTAGTAGATCATATGGATGTAGAAAAAGCTTCGGATTTGAATGAATTGGAAACATCTCTTTTCCATTTCTATTTACCCAGTTCATATCTTTCTTTCGTGTGTTCCCGAGAGGAATTCGATCTCCGGATACCACCTAAATAACAGCAGCTAGATGATCAAATGGGTCTGGAAGAAGAGTTTGTATGTCGTTGTGGTAACTTTTAGAATATGCTGCTAGACTTTGCCTGCCATCTTACTATAAAAAAGATTCCTAGTTTCATAGGCACCCAAGAGTTAAGAATAACAAGTTCTTCATTACCAAGAATAGAATAACCACTTAGAATAACAAAACAGATTATATTTGTCGAGAAGTGCAAAATCATATGGAGCCTAGTTCGGTTAGGACAGCAAGGGAGTATCCAACTATCAATAAATAGGGAAAAAAGCCCCGGAAGGTTTATCAAAAATGAGATCCACAACTATTTATTAAAGTTGGCAAGGCTTTATCAGGGACTAGCCCGCTTCCCATTACTTGACGAAGGCTTCCCATTGTCCGGTTCTTTCTATAAAGCACACCGCTTGCCTATTCCGACAAAAGCCCGGTGTGCTTCTTAAAGAGAAGCAAAACCAAAACGCCTAATAGCATTCTAGAAGAGAGGAGGAGTCACCAATTAAAAGAGAATATTTTCTCAATTTTTGTTATAGCTATTGCAGCCACTGTAGCTGCTATTGGCCCAGCTATTGTTTCATCCTCATTCTTCGATTGCTAGCTATCTGATGTCACAGACCCAGGCCACATTCCAAAGCAGCACCTTTCCCATTTTCCTAATTATCATAATAATAAGGTAAGCTTTCAAGCCCCTTGACTTTCGAAACTATTAGTAAAGCCCTGGAGTACCCTTTGTATATAAAGGTAAGGCCTTAGTTTTCCCTATTAAGCACTGTGTTCTGTTTTTTGTTTGTGTGTGCAGTAAGGAGATGTTTGGGATAAAAGCCCCATCTCCCCTCTAAAACGTCGAGAAAGCTCTACGAACTTCCCCTTTGCTCTATAGAAATGGATGGAAATGCCCGCCTATTCTTCCAAACGTGTCTAAATATTTTTTGTGCACGCAGAAACATACCAGCCTTTTGTATACCTATCTGAATACAATTTCAAAAATTGGATTGCTAAATTTTATTAGAAAAAGAAGAATACAAATCTTAATCAAAGTAAGATTATTGTGTATATCAAATTAAAATAAGTAACATTATTATTATTGATCAATAATAATTTATAAAAAAAAATATAAAAAAGGAGACTAAGGAGATTTCATTTTATGGTAAAAAATTCATTCAACTCAGTTATTTCGAAAGTAGGAAAAAAAAAAATGGAAGATTTGTTGAATTTCAAGTGGTGTATCAACCTTTTCTACTCACACTAAATACTGAATCATCATCATCACCAGAGTCATTATAAATAAAGGGACTTTTTGGAGAACAACAAGGAACACCCCTAATAAACTGGATCTTTGAATGTGGAAGAGAGAATTTTGAATGCTTAAACTTCTGTGAGGAACGAAGAGGCCTCAAAGAATTGTGAGCTATCTTTGACGAAACTAAGGTTCAGTAAGGAGGCGGGTCGAAAGGATCGAGGGAGAACGAAGGTGACAGGGTAAGGACGGAATGCAGCGGAATGCAAAAGGGAATGAAGATTGGAAGGGTTGAAGGTGTGGCGGGGGTTGATAAAAGTAGAAGTAGAACAATGTCTGTCAATTGTGCTTCTCCATGGATGTATTAATCAATCGAAATAAATTATCCTTTGATCTTCCTTTGATGCTTGATTGCATCAAACTATCAAATACATGTTGTCCTCTATGTCTGGACTAGCATTTGGTAGGATACCGGACATCAATCCTAAAAGAATTGCCCTAAGAATTAGAAATTGGAAACCAATAATAGAGTAGTCACCAAAAAAGCAAACTTGTTTGATTGAACACTTATGTCCTTAATTTTGGATGAAAAATAAAACAAACTTACAAGCAGAATTTGAATAATACTACAAATATTATTGTTGAGCTAAAGGCTAGCAAAAGAACAGTAGTTATAAAAAGAAACTCTGCCCGTAACTCAAAGTAGTAAAAAGAAGCAATATTGATAGGTAAACAGTTCCAGTCCAATAGTAAAAAATCTAGTCTTCATTCCAATTCCAAACACGATATCGTCTCGGATAATCAATGAAAACCCACAAACCAGAAAGCAACAAAATGGTTGAGAATTCACACGTCCAGAAAGTCAACTACTTTTCAGAATCACAAAAAATATCCCAAGGAAAGTGAGTCCATTAGTCTCACTTCATTTTCTTAATGAATAAAGAGACTTGTTTCCTTTTCAAAAAAAAATTATAGATCAAAAAAAGTTAGAATACTATTTTTTCTACCAACCAATATCAAAAGAACTTCAACATCGAAGTCGATTTCCTTTTTTATTGTTTTATTCTTTGTATTTATTTTGTTTTTGCTGATTGTGTTTTTCCTTCCTGGAAATGGGTGTTTCTTTTATTTAAGAAACTTTTTCCTTTTCAAAGAAATAAGAAAGCAATTATCATTTTCAGCAAAACTCATGAAAAATTTTCCCAACTATTAGAAGCAAATATTTCTCTCAAAATAAGTACATAGGCACAGATAAAAATGACCATCTTTCAAATCACCTATGACATTGAAAAAGATAGTTAAACATTTGCCATAACTAAAAGTGCTTAAACCTTCTTTTGACGATGTACCTATGGTGGGTAAACTAAAACTTGTTTTTACTACTGTGTAATTTGTCAGGTAAAAACATATGGAGATTATATAGACAATATACCTTAAGATAATTGCACCTGATGGCTTCAATATATAACTGACACAAGAGACTTTCATTCTTCAAACTTCAGCAAGCTAGTAGCTTGTCAGGAAAGAGAACTAGAAGCAAATAAATCCTATCTTTTCTGCCAGTCCATGGCTCCTTGCAAAACTATGTTGCATGATCTGCAAACCCTACCTTTCTGTTCAGCTCACTACAGAATCCAGACTCCTATACGAGAGATGAATGAAATATCCCACTATTGATGCAGGGCAAGGCATGAAACTGTCTCAAAATGTATTTCACACCAATCTTCAAAGCAAATCTATTGCAACAACAGATCAATTGACACTAAGTCAATTGGTTATTACTTGAAAAGTTGAATTGAGCTGAAAATTCACTACTTGAATTCAAAATATTTAATAACCTCAACTACCATTTCAAGTCAAATCTTACATCCACATGTAAAATCCAGCAAATACATGCAGATAGCATGACGTCATGTGTATGTGTGTCTTTTTCATTTACAGGAATCTAGAAAAGGTATATGCAAATCTCAATTGGTGCTACTATAATTTGTTTTTACTTTAACCTATTCAAGATACTGATATCCCGAAGAGTTCATGTTAACTTCATAACTAATTTCTATCAAACGGATTCCCATTAGAAACTTCATTGGAATTTGGATCAATAATGTTTGATATCACTGTAGATAATTGCAAATTTGCAAGAATGAGCTGAAAGTATACGTTGAGAATATAGTAACACAAAAGTTTTACATATAGCAATGCTGAAAGCAACCAAAAACTGAAACAGCACATCGACCTCCCTATGACAGGTTCGCTCCACCTTATATATAATAAAAAGATCAGTTGACTATCATGTGCCAAGACCATTGTAGTAAAGTAACCTATATTTGCAGATTAAAAGACTATTAGAGTTAACTAATTGAAGTTCCTTTTCTTAACTCCATGATTCTAGCTGGAAAAGAATAAAATCTTAGAAACAACTGTTTAATTGACAAGGAAAAAATGGGGGATTTTCAAAAATAGAAAAACACGGGAAACTATTTACATAAAATAGCAAAATTTAATCATTTTAGACTTCTATCAGTTTCTATCACTGATAGACACGGATAGACTTCTACCAACCTCTATCAATGATAGACTTCCATCAGTTTCTATCACTGATAGATGCTAAAAGTCTATCAATGTCTATCAGTGTTTTTTTTACTATTTCTATAAATAATTTAACATTTTTTCTATCTGTGAAAATTTCTACAAAAAAAATTGTACAAAAGAGCAAGCTAGTGGAGTTTTTTTTTCTTTTACCTTTTTTTAACAAGAAACTTCTCAGTGATATAATGAAAAGAAAATGTTCAAAAGATACAAATTCCCAAAGGATGTGAAAGAAAAAGAAATAACAAGATCTTAAAACAAATACAATAAAACGAGAACAGCCAAGAAACAAGAAAGACCAAATAAACCAAAGCCCAACTCCCAGAGAACCCTTGAAAAGAAACCACAACAGCCGACTTGTACCACAACTAGAAAAACCTGGCCAGAAATCCTTCTCCGAAAAAGAACTTACAAACCAATTGAAATCCACAAAGGCAACGACAAGAAGCACAAAAAAATATTTGAAGCGGATGAACCAAAGAAATCATCTCACTGAAGACCACACAAAGCCAGAAAAAGGATGTTCTGTAGATGAATCATTATAGATACAAGGACCGGAAATTCAAGGCCTTGGTGGAGCTATTGTAGAAAAGTTCGAACCACCCACTTGTCTCACAAAAGAGACCAAGAGGCATGCACAAGTTTCTTCAATCAAATTATTTGTGATATCCTTGACATAGATGCGAGCCATGTTTTTTTGGGCCGACCGTGGAAATATAATGTTCAAGCCCAACATGAGAGGCGAGAGAATAACTGAGTTACTTTGGATGGGCAAGAAAACAGTACTCATGCCACTCACCACCACCACAAAGAAACCCAAAACTGAAGATTCTTCTAACCTATTCACTGTAATGGTACCCAAGGAATTTAGCCAAAACATTGGCAACGAAATTTGGGCTATTTTGCTGACTAATGACAGACCTTGAGGAACAACTTGACCCCTTTGCTGGGGAAATGTTGCAGAGTTTTCCATGTTTAACAAGAAATCTGAGCACACCCTTCTCTAAGAGATATACAGCAACAATTTGACTTCATACCAACCTCCACTTTACCAATTTACCTCATTACAAAATGAGCCCAAAGAAGTATGAAGTCCTTCAACAACACATCCAGAAGTCCTAGAAAAAGGGCACATACAATTGAGTGTTAGCCCATGTGTTGTACCGGTTTATTATCTTCCAAAAAGGATGGCACGTGGAGAAAGTGAGTGGACAGCAAATCTATCAACGAAATTACATTAAAATATACTCCTATTCCTTGTTTATCTTATTTAATTGATCGATTGGGTGGTACTAGGATATTTTCTAAGGTGAATCTTCAGAGTGGTTACCATCGTATCCAAATTCAACCCAGAGATGAGTGGAAAATTGCCTTTAAGGCAAAAGTAATGATTATTAATACTGCAACTCTTGACGTCCATTAAAGCAGTAATAAAACAAGAATGCAGAATGTAAAAATATTGATCAGGAAAGGTAACAAAACAGCCAGAGCTACTGTCGAAGGAGAGAGAGGAGAGAGGAGAGAGGAGAGAGCATACTTACCTTTTCCTATGTTAGCTTTTTCCAACCATCACGGATTGGTCTAGTGGTAAATAGGGAAAAATGAACTTGATAAAGGGCTCTATGGTGACCGCCTACCTAGAATTTGATATCCTACGAGATTCCTTGACACTCAAATGTTGTAAGGTCAAGCAGAAAACAGGTTATCTCGTAAGATTGGTCAATGTGCGCATAAGCTAGCCCAAACATTTATAGGTACCAAAAAAAAAAAGTTAGCTTTTTCTTTACATAAAGATTACTCCCTAGAGGATTTGACTTGTTGCAATGCAATCTCAACAGCCTTGCTTGATTTTATCAGTTTCTTCCAGTTTGATGTTTCCATTTGGCCCGTATCTTCTGGAGATACTACACCATGAAAATGTGCTTTATGGAGACAAGTAAATGATGCAAATATGGAAATCCCCAATCAATTTTACGCCGAATAACAGAAACTTTGCCTCTACATGCAAGCCATGGAAATCTGTATTGAATGGTGTAAACCAATCCTTGAGAGTTCTTGATTTGATCACAATCTTTTATTGAAAGAAAATAACGCCTCAATACAACCTAGGGACCCCTGTTTAGAGGCTACAAACCAGCCTTGTAAACTCTTTTTTTTTTATAAGAAACAACCAGCCTTATAAACTCATGGTAAATAAGAATTAACATGAGGTAAACTTTTAAATTATATTAAAGGAAAAAAATAAAAAAGAGCTAAAGCTTACAAACAAGGAAAGCTAGCTGAAAAAAGGTCTAACAAAATCAAAATAAAAGCCAAGCCTGAAAAGGCTAAAACCCTACATCATTGAAGCAACAGAGAGTCATCCAAGATAGAGTTATCCTAGAGTTGGCAATGGGGGAAAATACATCATTTTGGCTTCATTGCTGACTGTTGGAGGAAACCTTCGGCAGTAAAACTCCCCCTCCTTTTCTCTTTATTATCTTCGGAAAAAATGTCTCCACAAAATACACAGGTGTCCAATATGGTGGTTGGAATCTAAACATGAGAAACTTAAACAAGGAGGAAATAGAGGAATGGACTAGACACTCTAGCATATTGGCAACTATGCAATTAATACATTCTAGAGTCAAATGGTACTGAAAAATTGATTCGAAAGGAAATGTCTCTACAAAATCATTCCTGCTTGACATTGGCAGCAGTCTCAAATCTTCAATCACATGGTAGATGAAGCAATATGGAAGGATCGTTACCCTAAGAACATTAAAGTTCTTCTATGGAAGTAAAGCCACAAAGCCACCAACACATTTGACAAATTACAGCCTACCCCACATTTCCTTGACCCCACAGCTGTCTGATTTGCAAATCAACCACAGGAAAACCTTTTTCTTGCTTGCACCTATAAAGGTTTTAGAAAGAGATTCTCTCCACATTTTGCTGGTCTTCAGCTCCCTAATATATTTTTTTATGATTTTTTTTTAATAAGAATAACGACTTTCATTGAGAAAAATGAAAGATTTTTTTTTTATAATGATTAATTGAACTTTCATTAAATCACTTCTTTGTAATTTTGGGCTCCTTAATTTTCTCTATCAATGTTCTCCCGGTGTTCTTTTTCTTACCCTCCTTCGGGATTTATGTACTTTGAAACATTAGATTCTTTTCATCTCATCATGCAAAGTTTTGTTATCTTCCCCCCCACCCAACCCAAAAAAGAACCCTCAAACTTCCATTAAAAATGAAAGAATGTGAGCATCCAAACTTCCATTCAGGCCACCCTAATGATTCAACAACCTTCTTAACTGCACCCTTACTGGCCATTCATTCACAGCCAGGAAGAAAGTTCTCATGGATGCACCTAATTTGGTATTTCTTGTAGACTACATAGATCAAACAAAACCATCGACTTTTCATTGAGGAAGGGAGCTCCTTTGACAGCATTTTTAAACAAATTGTCTTCTTAGCTGTCTTGCTGCAGATGAACCCCCTTTATAACCCCTATAGTTTCTCTCCTTTTTTGTCCAATTGGAGAAATCTTTTGCAACAAATTTGGCTTGGGCTTTTGCCCTTCTTTTGTAACTTCCATACATCAATAAAATTTATTTCTTGTCAAATAATAAAAAATAAAAGAGTCCAGCGCTGAGAATTGGTTATCAGAACAAAAGGTGGAGCTTTCTGGTTTACCAAAGAACTCACTTTATGTGAAATAATGTAAAATTATAAAAGAAGTGAAACAAACAGAACAATGGACAAGAAGTGCAAGAACAAACCAAAAACATACAAAAAAGTACCCCTGGAGACGTACATACATTGCATTTATTCCCATGCATTAAAGAAAGAAGAGAATACTTTTGAAACCTCTCCTCGTCGTCCAAGCCTGAAAACTTTCATAAACTAAGCCCTTCATATTACCGCAATTATAGTTCTTTGCTACAGTTTCAACTTATTTTGATATCATAAGAAAAACCCAATGATTACATAAGACAGTTTCTCTAATCAGCAATCCATCCAAAAGTCCCAAATAAAAGTGTTTGATTAATTACCCGTTTGTTAACTTAACAATACTTTTTGTATTAATTGAACAGTTGAATCCAGTGGTAACAAACCAAAATCTACAAGAAATAGAACAGCAAAATTTGATAGTCATTTAAGCTGTAAATAAATCAGAGAACAGTAATTCACTTTCACAAAGATCCCACAGTTGGACGATGACGGCTTCTAATGAGCATGGTCAAATTAGAATCAGATAAACAAGTAAACATGATGTTGTTACCCATGGCAATTACTAGAAATTTATGTGTGACGCAAAATGATGATAAGAGTAGTATTCACCTCCACCAACTCCCTTCTGATACAAAAGAAGAAGAAAGTTCACGCCAACCAGCTGATATGGCTTGAGAACAGGCTCAAAATCAGAATCTTCAGCCTTACAAGCCGCATTAATATCATCCTATATTAGGATATTAAAATTCATTAAATTGCATTTTTATCTCAAAGGATAAACAAATTGTGCAATAAAATTCCTCTTTTTAATTTTAGGATAATAAATCAATAGAAAAGGAAAACAATAAAAATTAATAATGACCAAGATTATTGATAGTAAGAACAGAAAACACAGTACAAATTGTAACTATACCTTTTTTAAATGGAAACAATACTTTCCATTCATATAATGAAAAGAGTCTAATGCTCAAAAATACAATATACCAAAATCAACAAAGTCACCAAAGATATAATGCAAGTAATACAAAGTCATAAGTTAAACCAAAGAAATGAAAGCATTCAAATTCAAACAAATGTGCTAAATGGAATAATTAGCAAAAGCTATAGACTGGGAACAACATGATGAGGCAAGAAGACATGCTGAGCCCAACTGGTCTGACCAATCTAGCGATTTCTCATGAAAACCCCTCTAATTACATTGTTAGGAACCAAGGTAGTATGGGATGCCTTTGTCCCACATTGGTTAGAATGGGATGACCAATGTGGTACTTAACTGGCTTGGCTCTCCCACCCCAATAGCTAGCTTTTGGGGTGTGGTTCTCCAAGGTGCTTAAGTACCTAACAATGGTATCAGAGCCAGTTGTCGACGTTCCAGAGTGGAACCGGCGGAGGGTTCTGACCGGGTGTGGCCGAGTGAAGTACCGCTGGAGTAGCCGCCAGAACGTCGGCTTCCGAGGATGGGGTATTGTTAGGAACCAAGGTAGTATGGGATGCCTTTGTCCCACATTGGTTAGAATGGGATGACCAATGTGGTATTTAAGTGGTTTGGCTCTCCCACACCAATAGTTAGCTTTTGGGGTGTGGTTCTTCAAGGTGCTTAAGTACCTAACATATATTCAAGCCAAATCTCAGATACCAGAGCCTTGACTACGTTGGACCAGTCCATAATATTTGAGATTTAGAGGATAATATAGGGCCAACCAAGATCTGAGTGAAATTCCCCCAAAAAGTGCTTCCAAAGTCCCAATGGAGATTAAGATATTATGGTTAGAGTCCCTTCTTGGAGAGGGATTCCCCTTTTTTGTGGGCTTCGTTTTTGTATGCCCGTGTATTCTTTCATTTTTTTCTCAATGGAAGTCGTTGTTCTCATTAAAAAAACAAAAAGATATGATAATAAACGCCACCAACACAAACTAGAGAACTAGCAACCAAAAAACAAATGTCATAAATCTTCACTGTTTACCTTACATAATGGACAAATAGAAGGAGAAAGGTAGTGCGCCAGGAGCTTATGTTGCAGAGTAGTAGAACAATTCAAGGTTCCAAAAGTAATTATCCACACCAGAATATTGATATGCTTAAGGCTCTCAGATTTCCATGGAGCCTGATAAACCTCCTTGTCTTGAGGGGATTAGGCAATCAAGTGTTTGGATAAGGAGCTGGAGCTAACAGTAAATTTCCCTAAAGAATCCAATGACCATCGCCTAGAATTAGGTGATTGAGATAAATGCTTGTCAGCCAAACTACTCAATAACGGTTGTAAAATTTGAAATTTCTTCATAGCTTAGCTGTCTTCGAAAAAGAAAGTCCCATGAACAAGTTTTTATATCCCAATGATCAAATATATTACCACTTGGGAGTGAAGCTATATGAAATAGCTTAGGGAAACGCAATTTGAATGAAGAATCAAGACACCAGAACATCAAGCCAAAAGTGAATATTCCTCCCATTTTCTAACTTGTGTGCAGCAAGTGATTCAAACTTACCCCAAATCTTTGAATGCTAATCCATGGGCTTCCAAAACTCAAACCATACCTTCCTGATGTATGTCATTGAAAGGTGCTAACACCATGAATGCTCTATGGTACTTTCCACAAAAGAGCATCAGGTTCCTTGATAAATCTCCAACTCCATTTGAATAATAAAGCCAAGCTCCTGTTTTCCAAGTTTCCCAAGCCGAGACCTCCACCATGCAAAGACTTTGAAGTGGAATTCCAATTTAAAAAATGATTCAGTTTACTCCCTTTTGGCCTTCCTAGAAGAATGAGCAAATAATTCTTCCAATTCTGAAATCACCGAACAGGTCATTAGGAACATTGACATATAATGGGTAGGTAACTTTGCCAAGACTGCATTACACAAAGATGGTTGTTTTGAATATCCATCTGTCTAGCATTACACAAAGATTATACCGCTCCCATTTGTCTAGCTTTTATGAACTTTAACTATAATTGGCTGCCGAAAAGATAGTCGTTTTGGATATCCACCAAGAGGCAAACCAAAATACATAAACGATAGCTTTTCAGCTTTACATTTCAGCTTGAAGGAGGTAGAAAGCATAATTTTATCATCAACATTAACACCACATGAGGCTGATTTATCCCAACTTACCTTTAGTCCGGAGCATCATTCAAAGAACCCAATATTTGGATGAGAATATCCAACATAGCTTCATCATACTTGCAAAATAAAAGTGTACCATCTGCAAATTGCAAAATTTGAAACATGAACTTTATCTTTTCCCACCATGAAACCTTCAAAGACTCCATTCTCATGGGTACAAGAAACAAAAGCACAAAGGACTTCTCTTATAATTGAAAAGAAAGGGCAATAAAGGGTGATTTGTCCCAACATTAACACCCTCTGCTCTACATTTCATCTTTATCATTTGTCTTCCCTTAAAAATCATCTAGACTCTGATCTTTTGGTCTGGTCAGGAAGCTTTGTGTCCTTTTTCTTTGGTTAACGTCGTCATTTATCCAATAGGGAGACAATGGAGGTTCTCTCTCTTCTTTCTTTGCTAGAAGTGCGTTTTTAGGGGGGAGGAGGGATGTTCATGTCTGGAAGCCCAATCCTACTGAGGGCTTTTCATGTAAGTCTTTCTTCAAGTTGCTTTTGGATCCCTCTCCTAGTAGTGAGTCACTCTTTGAAGTGGTTTGGAGGATTAATATACTAAAGAAAATCAAGTTCTTTACATGGTAAGTTTTGTAAGGTCGAATGAACACCTTGGATAGGCTTGCTAGGAAGATGGTCATGTTAATGGATCCTCTCTGAGGAAGGCAAAGGTCTCCAAAGGAAGACCTGGATTACCTGTTTTGGGGTTGTCAGCTAGCAAGGTCTATGTGGAAATGCTTTTTGCAGGAGTTTGATATTCAGATTGTCAGCCAGAGGGATATTCGTGCGACGATCGAGGGGCTCCTCCTCCATCCACCTTTCAAAGAGAGACTAGTTTTTGTGGTTTGTTGGAGTGTGTGTTGTCTTATGGGATATTTGAGGTGAGAGAAACAATAGATTATTCAAAGGTTTGGAGGACCCTAGTGAAGTTTGGTCCTTAGTGAGGTTTCGTGTCTCACTTTAGGCTTCGGAGTTTTTTTTGTAATTATTCCCTAGGTAACATATTACTTAGTTGAACCTTTTTTGTAGAGGATTTGTTGTTGTGGGCTTTTTCTTTGTCTACCTTTGTATTCTTTAATTCTTTCTCAATGAAAGTAGTTAATTCTGTCGGGGGGGAAAGCAATAAAGGATCACTCAAAAGAGGATAGCGCAAATTGACTCACGATAACCTTATGCCACAAGAAACTAGACTTCTGATGCATAACCATATGGCCAAAAGGGCCTTGTTGATCTCTCGCACATTACCAATCCCTCGACCCCCCAAAGTCATAGGTTTCATCACAAACAATCTCCAACTTTACTAAGTGCACCCCTTTCCTCTCCTCCACCCCCATCCTGAAGGAAATCCCTCATGAGCTTCTCCAAAGTTTTACAACTGGCACCGAGATCCTAAAGAGGGATAGAAAGTAGGTTGGAATCCAGACTATCACGATAAGTCTGCCTCCTTCCAAGAAAAAAAAATCCTCATCAAAGACGCCAACGTCTTTCTAATCTTACTCACCACAAGATCCCAAAATGCTAGACATTTGGAGTTATGACCTAAGGGAAGGCCAAGATAAGATGAAGGAAACGACCCCACCTCACATCCAACCATATCACTACTCACCTTTTTCGTATTACAATTTACCCCAGAGTTGGCACTTACCGCTATTAATCTTCAAACCAGAAAATCTGGAGTAAAATGTCGAAGATCTTTTATAGGTTTGGCCAGTGTTTTTAAATACCCAAGGCTCATTAAGGCGCAATGGCCCTCTGAAGCCTAAGCGCAAGGCGCATAAAAAAGCGCGGGCTTTTTTTTGTGAGCAGCACTATATATAAAAATATTACATTAAAAAAAGAGAATATAATTGAAGTGAAAATATGGAAAAATGGACTCAAAACACAAGAAATTTGACAATTAGGTTTGGTAAACTTGATCCTTTTAGTTAATAAAGAAGGAAAATCCTTAATTATTACTATTTTTTAAAAATAATTGAAAAGCCCCAAGGTGCAGGGCTTTGATCCTTGGGGCTTCACAAAAGGCGTGCGCCTAAGGCGTGCCTTATTTTGTGAGCCTCGCTTTTCCAAGGGGTCTAGGCGTCACAAAAGGCGTGCGCCTAAGACCTACACCTTGGGCCTAGGCGCACGCCCAAGAGGGCTTTTTAAAACATTGGGTTTGGCCCTCCCCCTTGACATGAAGACCCTTCTCTCCACCATTCTCTTCGGCCACCCTTTTAAGAAGGATACAGCTTTGTTGTGGTTGCACATTTTTAGGTCTTTCTTTTGGGTCCTTCTGGGTGGAAAGAAATAAAAGAATGCTGTCTATAAGAAACATACTTTCAAGACGTGTTACAATCAGGTTATTTACCTTGTTGTATCCTGGTGTACATTGTCAACCTCCTTCAATTTCTATAGCTTCCCTTTAAACAAATTGGAAACCTCTTCCCATCTCCAAGGGGCTTTTCTCTATTTTGTAAATTTCACACATGACACATCAATAAAATTATTTATTACCAAACCAAAAAAACTGGCAACAATTGAAGCTCTATCCTGCAAAGTCTTCGGCCCAATTGTATGGACTTTGTTCTTGTTCTATTTCTTTCATTTCTTCTCCTCGTGAAGTTCTTTTGACAAAAAGGACAAACAATATACACATTTAACAGATATTTAAAAAGGTTTGATATTGATTACATCCACTTATCAGATATCAGAGTTGTGCTTTATGATTAGTTTCGACAAAGCTAAACGTGTAGGACAATCAATTTTGTGACTTGTAGTTCATCTTATTAGATGTCAGAAAAGGAAAGCCAGGCCAGAGGAAGAAAATATTACCAAATCACTTAATTGTTTAATGACAGAAAACAGCAGAAAATCAGTATAAAGATTAAATTTCACTCATAATATTTTGAAGAAGAAATGTGGACAGCATAACACATAATCCAAGAAATGTACAAAAACGATTGAGTCCTAAAACTGCAAGTAATAATTTTTAGTCCACTGCAGATATTGTATGAACAGGAGGATGAAGTCCAAGTCCACATTCCTAATTGTTGAATAAAACTTAACCCTAGACTTCATAACCACTTGTACACATGGAGTTGTTCAATCTATCTCGTTTCCTACCATGCTAAGAAGACGGGATACACAGAAATGCAAATTCATAAAAACGAACCTTCATAACACTTATAAATTGAGAAGTACCTGGGTAACTATCCTAACAGAAGAAGACTCCACTTCTGAATATCGTTCGCAGGCAGAGACGGAAGAGCCGTACAGCTCTCTCTTCAACTCATCAGATAATTTAGCACACTTCTGAAGAGCCTTACCGACGACATCATCGTCATCCTCCCTGTCCTCCTCCTGCTCCTCCTCACTCGTCGACTTTACATCACAAACCTCGGTCAATTCCCTCTCACTGTCTTCATCTTCATCATCGATCACAAACCGACGGCCACGACTCACCGTCGTGGTGGACTTCACTCCCTCGACCTCGACATCCTCGTCCTCCAAATTTTCCTCGAAATTCTTGGAACTTTCCATGACTACGCAACAATCGTCACTGCTCTCGTCGGAAATATAGAGCTGCTGCGGTCGGTATGCGAAAGATTCAATCGGAGGAGGGATCGAAGGTTCAGTCTGTGGTTTGCTGAAGACGCGAGAGGGCTTGAAGGAGTGGTTCGACCACTCTTCGTCGGAAATTTCTTCGAAGACGCGCTTCATGCTGTGAGGGGAGAACCTTCTAGAATTTTCCGGCGAGGAAGACAGTGAGAAATGGAAAAGACAAGACGAAAGGAACGACTGATGTTCGGCGTTCACTGTTCAAAAGAGTTCACAAACAAGCTTTTTCTTTTTCTTTTTTTAACCACGTTTATAGAGCTCCAATTTTCATTTAAGGGAGGTTTGTTTCACATATTTGAAACACCCGTTTAGAATGAGTTTTTTTTTCTTCTTTTTGAAACTCGTTCAGAATGAGTTGAATGAGCTATATTTGGTGCAAGTGGTAAGCAAATGGGAGTAAGTTTTATTTTAATCATATTTGGTTAATATAGTACTATTTAGAATTTGTGGGTGTTTAGGGATCCAACTCTTTCAACAACCAACTCTGACAATCACCTTGGTGACCAATTCATAGTGTTCTAATAATTTTTGTTGGGCAATGGAGTAAACAGTCCTTAGGTGCAAGTATACATCGTTGACAAGTAATATAAAATGGGCAAGTTCAACTATTGAATCTCAAAAGAATGAAGCACAAGTAATCAGTTTTCAATAAAGAAAGGCATCTTCTAAATTTGCAACCAATAGTGACAAAGAAAATTGATTCGATTGTAGTGTGCTTTGAAAGTAAAGAAATGTAGGAAAACAATGATAAAACAATATAAAACAGTAAAGAAAATTGTGGTATATAAAGATATAAGAGAAAGATCGGATTCAAAAGAAAGTTTCAACCTGTAGAATGGGCATTGCATCCACTATGCGCACGTAATTACTTTGCTCAACTAGATCTAAACACAATCAGACATGCGACCCAGATGCGCCTGCATCTTTACTCTTTTCAAGTCGAGATGGGTTAAGTTGTACGGGATGAGACTGTGCAATCTACCTTAATCGATACTTAGCCATATTAATCGAGTTCTTCGACTCCCTTAGAGAATCACCTTTAGGAGACTATGCAAGTAAACATATCTTTTTATAACTAATTCAAACTTAGGTATTTAAGCATCCAATCCAATAATTCTATAGGCATTACCCTATTTCTAAGAGTTAAACGAAATCTTATGTCTAGACTTTTCTTCCTATATTGTTGTTATGAAAACTATTTATTATCTAACTTTTTCAATATTATACTCAATATTATAATTTAGCCTAGGTGATCTATCTGAGTTAACAATAGGCATAAAATCAATAAAAGCAAATAGAAACTAAGTGTTCAACAAGGTAAAGATGACAGATAAAGAGCTTTCATTTCATCTTTAAAGTATCCATACCTTTGAATCCCAAAGGGATATTTAGCTCATGATGAAAAGTAAAGATTTGATAACTTGTAGAAATACAAGTTATTATTCTTTCAAAGTTGGAATAATAGGATCTTTATTGATATAAACGCACTCATTATGAGAGAAAATACATGAAAATCCATACATGTGATAAACACATACAAAAGTGTCCTTTTTTATTAAAAAGTTGCTTCACTAATGCATTTCAACGTAGGAATCAAAGAAATTTACTAAGTGTTGCAGCCAAGGCCAAGGCAAGGGGTATGTGTCTAAGAATATTCAAGGCATGAAGGATACATTAGCTCGTGCATTTCATGTCAAATCACCACATGCAGGCATGGGCATCTGACTGGTGGCGTCTAAACATTTCAGAAGTGGCAGGCATTTGTTCCAAGGTATGGAATTTAATGCAAGTCCAATCACCAAGTTGTTGAGATTTGCCTATAAAAGGAGAAGCCACCACCTTCAGAATCATAGAAGACACCTTAGAGCCCAGACAGTTAGAAACTTTCTTCAGCACCAGTAGATAAACTTTGTCATTTGCAAGCAAGAAGTAGGAGGGAAGACACCATTTCACCGTTGATCAAAAGGTGTTGTTGCAGAGAAGCTTGAGAGAGATATGTTCCTCAACTCCTCTACCACGTTGGTTGTAGCAAGCATTAAAAACAAGCCAAAGAGGACAAGAGATTAAACTATGCGCCTTGATTTCTTCTTTTTACACTTCATTTTCATTCACCATTTCATTTCATTGAGCTGTGATTGTTTGTATAAACACTTGTTATCTTTAACTCAATCTCATCTTTGGCCATTTATCACTTTTCCATCTGTTTACCTTTGAAATTGTGTGTGTTTGTAAATTTTCTGACTTAATGAGAGCATGAAATCTATAGCTCAAATCTCCATGGTCAGTTGATTAAAGTGATTAAGTAATTAAGTCACAAGAGAGAGTAACTTAACTATTGAATGCATTAAGGCAGTGCATGAAGTAAGTCTAGAGATAAAGTTGCTCGTGTCTTTTGCCTGCTCTTTATAACCAATGCATGCACCCTAGAGATAGGATTACATGTGCCTTTCTATTGAGGGATGCTAAATTTAGCATGACTAAAGAATAGAACTTCCAACGCATAGCACATACATTTAAATTGTAAACAAGCATCTGTATCATCTTCATCTCATCTTCATTGTGCTCACATAGGCTTGTTAAACTTGCTAGGAAATCAATGCATACCACTTACACTTAAAACCATTCATCCATAAATCCCTTTCTCCCTCCGAACTTCTATTTCTTCTGGCATGCATGTAGTTAGTTTAGTGTGAATAACCAACATTTCTCAAGTTAATTAGGAAACATCTGCATTAGATCCAAAAACAAGGTATACGTTAGAACATTCTAGAATCCTTGTATTCGACCTTGGACCTACCAGAAAACTTAGGTTGGATTTATACTTGGTCTAACTTAAGAGAATTTGTATGCATTCACAAGGTGCACATGCATCCACTACCAACGCATCGCCAGATTTTCTTGCCAAGAGAGAAATCAATCCATCAACCAACTCCATCCATTATAATAATTTATCGCCATTCTCCTTCATCATTTTAAGCACTTTTAGAATCAAAATCACGAGGCGAACTAATAAAACGTGTAAAGATTAGAAGAACTTATATTACTAATGGATAGAAACAAATACAAAGCTTGTTCAATCTATAAGAGAATGAAAAACGAGTAGCTAAAGGACTTAATAGTAAACTACTGCAAATAGACCTAAAGGTACAATAAGATGGAAAAGAAGTATAAGAAAACTCCTCAACTTATCTCTCATTCTAGCTAAGTTCTCTCTTTCGAGATGGAAAATAACATTTGTGCTTGTTCTTTTGAAACAATAAGGATGAAGAGGATCTAAACATCCATTTATTAATAACAAATTCCGCCCCAAAAATCCCCTTAATGATTAAAATAACCAACTTTCACTCCCTCTAATATTTCCAATGACTCCACCCACCGATAACCTATTAGGATTGATGCCCTAAATCTCGTAGTTTCATAGTTTGTAATATATTTGTACAAACAAATTATTTATTCAATAAAACAAAGTGTTATTTTTATTTGACATTTAATGTGCATTAACCCAAAACCAATAAGCTAAGATCCTAGGTTATTTAGCATAGCTTAAATATGTATATGGTGACATACAAGCGGATCGTATTTAAGTAATAACCTAAAAAGTTGTAGTAGATAGATAAGGTTGGGTACCTTATCTTGGTGACATTAAAGATACAACCCACATTGTAATTGTTACAATTGTTGTAAAGTGTTACAAATGATTTGATCCTCATCATTTATGTGGATAGATGTGAGTAGGGGTATCCTATACAAAGAGTTTGTGTAAAATTGGACCACAAAATTATTAGTCTTTCTTTATAATGTCGTTACTTGAAGAAAGTTACATTTTACTAAGATGACCATAAGTGACTTGACCTTAATCCTGAGTGATTACCCTTTAAAGGATTAACCTTTTAAAGGTAATCACTCAGGATTAAGTCTAGGGTTAAGTTTTATTTAACCGAACCATTAAGCAAACAGGATTACCCTTTAAAGGATCAACTTAGTTCATAGCATTAACCTTCCCCCTTACCCCGTGAAGATTAGCAACTCATGGTAAAGGAGAAACCAAAGGTAAAGATAGAGAAAATGATGAAAGTAGATATGGTGATATATATATGGATAGAAATAGAGTAGTTGATTACAAAATGAATAATCTCTTAATCAAAATGCAATACAACAATAAGCAAAAGTAAAGAAGTAAAGGGAATGTCAGTTGTCAGCAATTTCTTGTTTCCAACGAATGTATGTCAAGGCTTCTGGTGAAAAGATGGTAGTGTGGAGTGGAGAAGGCCCTCTCAAACTCTTGCTCAAGTGAAGCTCCGATAATGAATTTTTTGGGTTTTATGTCCTAAAACTCATGGTTTGTAAACAATAAACTTATTCTATTATCAATAAAGATGTTATTGGGGTTCTATTCAATAAAGTTGTTATTGAATGTATGAATTGCTCATTTCATTTTAGAAAGAACCTAAATCCAATAAACTAAGATCCATGGCTATTAAATGAATACTTGGACTTTATGTAGTGACATAAAAGTGGATAAAGTTCGAGTAGATAGTCAAGATGGTCTATAGTATACAGATAAGGTTGGGTACCTTATCTTGGGGACACTATCTGTAAGACCCGCACCTTACTTTTCCCTTTCTAACGATGTTTACTACTAAGTTAAGCAAAATGTTGGGTTACGTATCTAAGTTAGTTTGGATTTGTACATTCCGAAGTAAAAGATGAATTTGAAACCGGATAAAATGGTTAAGTAAGGAAGCTTAGCTCTCATTCATACCATCCTGGCTCGACAAAGGAAATTTTGGCTAAGTGTTGATTGTACTGAAGGATGCTTGAACGTCGAGTAAGCGTCAGGCGAACATTGAGTAGACATTGTCGAGCATCGAGTATAAGGGAGCGAGGAAGGAGGCGAGTGTCGAGTATAAGTGATCAAGAAGGGTTGAGCATCGAGTAGATGCTGTCGAGTGTCGAGTATATGTGAGCGAGGAAGAAGGTGAATGTCAAGGGTGAGCGAGAAAGGCTTGTGTGTCAAGTTCGAGCATCAAGTAAGGGCGCGTGTCGAGTAAGCTCCCAACGTCGAGTTCCCCATCGAGTAGCGAGTCCTCCCATCGAGTATTTGACAGTGAGTCCTAAAATTGTATGTCGAGTAAGGACATCTCCCCATCGAGTTTCCTTAGCGAGAAACGAGTTGCTCGAAACACCCAAATTTAAAATGCTCAGTTTTAGACTCCTCTTTTAGTTAGCTGGACAAATTGATTAATCTCGACCCTTAATCTCTACTAATGGGTGAGGTGGTTTAAGGAGATTTCAGGTGAAGGGCTGGACAGTAGTATAAAAAGGAAGAGAACTTCAAGGGCTCGTCTTGGATGTTCTTCTTGAGCAAACCAAGAAAACTTGGTATATTAGAAAGCTCTTCGAGTCTAGTTGCTGAAATTAAGCCTTTGAAAGGGAGATCTCACCAGAAAAAGGTCGGAGAAGGAAGGAAGAGTCGAAGGTTCATTTTCGAGCATTTTTGGGCACTCGACGAAAAAACATAGATCTCCACCGAACTACTTGGATTTTTTAGCTGAAACTTTAAGGTGTTCTTATGGACACCTTTCCAAGTAAGTTTGTAGAAGGAACCTTGCAAGAAAAAGGCCTATGATTCGAGTTATATATATTTTGGGAAGTAACCCTAGAATCTTTACTCAAGTAGAAAGTTGCAGTTAGGGCTGTCAGGAAAGATTTTAGGGTCCAGTTTAAACCACAAGAAGTTTCATGCTGAAACTTTGAGGTAACATTGGTAACGAAATTCCAAACATTTTTGGAGAAGGAACTTTCATGAAATGGGTTCTAGTTTTCAAGTTATTTATGTTAGAAGTTGAATCTGAAAAATTGTTAGATGTTTGAGCAATCCATTGCCAAGTATGAGCTTAGTTAAAAGAGTAGTTTCAAAAGGGAGGCTAAGTAGCAACTAAACTCTTATTCTTTTATGTATAGGAACTACGTCCATTGGAGAGGCCTACAAAGCTTAGGAAGAACCAAGACCAAGGATCTGTGAGTGACTAAATATTTTCAAATATGTCCATAAAAGGGACATGCGGTTCAAATGAATTTCATGCTAATGTTCATGGTTTTCCAAGCAACTAAAGTCATAATTGTACTTTAAATGAGTTTTGTTAATCCTAGCGTATGTTAAGAAAGTATGAAAAGAAATATAACTACATGTTATTAAATGTGAAACATGCATGTGATTGATAATGATGTTAGAATTTCCCATGGATGTTATGTTTCTAATGTACCAGGTACCGAAGGTATAGAAGGTATCTGAGGAAGTACCTAAGGTGTTGACGGTACTTAGTATACTCTACATGTACATAGGTAGTTCTTTATGAGAGACCGAAGTATGGGTTTCCTGACCATAGTCTCCATTAAGGGACCGAAGTATGGTCTCACGGCCTTAAATGGACGTTGGGAGCTTGAGCTAAGAATGCTCGTTATCAACTAAGGTTTGTTAATATGATTGATTATAACACTATGATTAATGTATGATACTATGCAAGTTGCTTGAGGTTATTTTCCAGCATGTTATTTATTTTACATTAGAGCATTTGAAGGGTTTAAGAAGAAATGTATTTCTATGTGTCACTCACTGGGCAACTAGCTCACAGTTTTCAAATGTTTTTCCCTTTTCCAGGTAGCGGTCAGTTCCCTCACGGTTGAATCCACTGTAGCTTGCCACCCAAAGTTTGGAGACCTTAGAGAGAAGCTTAGGTTAAACTTATTTTGATGTACACACTTTTAAAAAGAAGTCGGGGACTTGTGCAACTTATTCTATCTTTGGGACACATGTTATTCTGGTCATCTTATTTTAGTTGGACATATGTTTGTTTGTTTGGAATTATGGTTGAGACTTACACTGTTTAGTTGCATGGATATGTTTGTACCAAGTGGTTGCATATTTAGGTTTAAGCAGGTTCATTTAAGTTAGGCAGTACGTGCTGGCACCTAGGTTGGTAACTGTTGCCATCATACCCTCTTCTAGTTTTAGAGGGTAAACTGGGAGGGGGTGTGACACTATCGGATACGACCTACTTTGTATTTCGTACAAACGATGTGATCCTGAATCGTTCATGTGGAGACATGCGAGTAGGGGTGTTGAAAAGCATCTAAAAAGTGCTTTTATTTCCTTCAAATTTAGAACTAATATTGCTAGTTTTATTTAGTTTGATGTGGTTTACTGAGTAATTTTAGGAAACTAAGCTGTTGGGATTGGTTTCCTAATTCTCCAGGAGTTTCATAGTTTGTAAACTGTGCATATTGTTATGAATAAAATACGAGTTATTTTATTCTACATTTACTCATATCCAATAAACAAAGCTCCATGGTTATTATATGTAAGCTTAAGCATGTATATGAGATATACAAGTGGATCATGCCTTAAGTGATAACCTAAAAAGGTCTGTAGTATAAGGATTAAGGAGGAATACCTGATCCTTGTGATACTACGGATACGACCCACTTTGTAGAGGTTTACAAGTGTTGTGAACTACTACAGATGGTTGATTCTGACCACTCATGTGGAGACATGCGAGCGGGGGTGTCCTATACAAAGAGTTTGTATAAGACCGGACCACGAGATGATTTATCTCTTTATATAACATCGTTGATACTTGAGACTTACATCTCACTTAAACGACCATAGGTGACATAACCTTAATCCTGAGTGTTTTGGGAACTCCTCCTTTGAGGGCGGTTCTTTGACTAATATGGGTGAGAGTGGCCAAATTGCCGACTCAACAAGCCTGCCTTTTTGGGGATTTGTCTGATTTGGGAGTTGGGAACTCAATTACACAAGATGGAATTCACTCCTTCCTCGAAGAAGGGGTAAATAGATGGATTGCTCCCTTAAGGGCTAGTTTCGGGTCTTGAAAATAGTGGCCACAACTTCTCTTTGGAAGAGAAGACTCGGTCATAGTAGGACTATGACTTATGTTCATTAGAGGGATCAATGGTACTTAAGAAGTTAGATATAACTACAGGGGCATAACAGTAAATTGGCCCAATTGTACTTACGAGTGATATGTGAAGGGTTATCACACTGTTGATTGATTGATATGGACACAAAATATATCTGTAGTAAGAAGAGGGCAACTGTCGGTTTTTAGTGGAGTGTCCGGTAGTTAATGGATGGTTCCCTTGACTAAAGAGTTTAGTCAGTTATTCACGTACCGTTGGAGCTTCAAGCTACAGATCCATAAGGTCCCCTTGTTAGCTCAATGGATTAAAGTTGAGAATTAATTCTTGGTGTTGATTTGAAATGTTTAAATTGACAAGAGGAAATTCGATTATATATGATATAATCGGTGTGATGTATGAGATACATCAAGTGGAGGGTTAATGTAAATATGATTTACATTAAGTACCATAAAATAGAAAAAGAACTATGGTTTATATGTTTCATGAGATGAAATATTAAAACTATAGGTTATAAATATAATATGACAAGTTGGTTATCATATATATTTATAATAATATTAATTATTGGATAATTATTTTTTTTTCTCTAATAACCAATTGAATGGGAGGTTATTGGTGGTTTAATGGTAATCGTGAGATAAAAGGAAAAAAGTTTTCCTAACTTAGAAGAGTTGCTACTTTCGGAAAGGAACTCATGAAATGCTATCAAGTGAAATGGTTTCACTAAACGATAGCTAGTAGAGAGACTAAACGATCGTGGAGTGTCACTATACGGTAGCTAAACGATCGTAGGGCATTGTCTATACAATAGGCTTCCTTCTCCTACACGATTGAGCATTCGTTTATACGATAAACACTTCTTATCTCCCACCTGCTCAATCATTTACACAATTGTTGTTCTTCTAGTCTCTTTCTCTAACCAAGTCCATACACAGTCCACAACTCCTGGATTCTCACATCGAGAATACCAAGGTAACCATTGTGGTGGTGTCCTTACTCAATTGATTGAGTTCGAGGTTTTAGAGGTCGTTCGTTGTGTGTTTGCGTTGTTTGTGTGGTAGTTACTGTTGATCGTGCTGTGTTGCGGTGTTCGAGCGTTCGTGTATTGCTATCTTGGAGACTGAACGAGCGTTCATGATTGAGGGAATTTGAAGAATGAGTCTTCAAAGGTATGTATACTTTATCCCTTGATCTCATCTGTAAGCATGTTTTAATTTCATGTTGTGCATGACCCGTTAGTTTCCATTTCTTGACTGTAATTGTGTATGTTCAATATCGAATGGAATTTGGAACAATCATTCCGCTGCTCATAGAAATCTTCATATTTGATTTCCTTCATAAGAATCAAGAGCAATTTGTGCAAAAATGATAAAAAAACCGAGGCAAACCTCCAATTTTGAGCAATTACAGGTTGGCGATGGAATTAGGAAGAAACCAAGGACCCAAGATTAAGAAAGAAATGAAAATTTAGAAGGCAATTCGGGGGAGCCAACATTAGAAGAACGTTGCAACGCTATTCTCCGACGTTGCAGACCCAAGAGCAATTTGGAACAGGGCAGCGTTGCAATGCTACGACTTCTACACCCAGCTGGCATGACGCTAGTGTTGCAACACTGGTTTGCAGCGTTGCAACACTGCGACCATATTATAAATAGCAGTGTTGCACTGCTAGGTCGGAGGAGGAAAAAAGAGTGATCCGATTTTGATAGATTTTACCTAAATTCTAGTCCGTACAAGAGTCAAAATAGAGCAATTTTGATCGTTTTTGGTTGAAGACTCGAGGTTTCGTATTGAGATTTTATCTGAGAGCATTTCTGGATTGATCGTGTAGTTTTGTTGAAGAATAATTCGGTATTCGTGGCGAGAATCAAGAAGATTGTGATTGGGATTCGAACCTATTGAGGGAAGATCATTCTTCTTTGTTAATTTATTTTCTACCATAATCATCGTTTGTTTGTTGAATATTATTATCGGAATTATGTGTGGCTAAACTCTTTTATTCTAGGGGTGTTTGTGGATTTTAGGGATTTTACTTTGGATATTGAATTTACAATTGATTGATTTTGCATGGATTTCTAATTTATTTGTGCTTAATACGTTTGATTAACTGGTCACTAATTAAATAAACCTAAGTTAATTAGATGTCTCGAGAGAGAATTTAATTTATTGGCACCAACAATTTAGATTGTTATTCGAAATTACACGAGAATGAATTTAGAATAATAAGGTGTGCGATTGAAGGGTCTTAATGCTATAACTATTCAAGCGATAGAAGAGATTCAGGTTGATGGGTAGTTATTAAGATGGTTTGAGCTTGAGAGAGGATTTCCTGATTTTAGAACTTCTAGCCTCAATCTATCAATTTCAATCAATTGCATGTCATATTCATTGTATTCCCTAAATGAAACAACACCCTAAAATTGTTTTGCTCTGAATTGTTCTTGTGTGTGACTAAATTTTTGTTATCCATAGTTATAGATAAAAATCATCTTTTGATTGCCTCGATAAAATTGACGAAGAATTGTGATAGCTAAGTTAGGAAAATTTTGCTCATGCCGGTCCTTGAGAACGATACCCTATTTGGGATTTATTACTTCGATTTTGTGTGCTTGTGTATATCGTCAAGTTTGGCGCCTCGGAGACGAGCACAAAATTTTTTCCCAAACTTAATATTGCTAAAGACTGAGTTGATCTTAATTTGGGCTTTTTGTTTTTGTTCTGTTTTGTAGCTTTTGTAACTTAAGTTTGCCACCATGGGAGATCAAGGGGGAGCTGACCGAACCATTAAAGAATATTTCCAACTAGCTGTCCCCACGATCCAAACGAGCATTTTAGAGACCCCAATTAACGTCAATAATTTTGAATTAACCTGGTTTAATTCAAATGACACGGGACATTACATTTAGAGGAACTCCACATAAAGACCCACATTATCACATCCACTCTTTCCTAGAAATTAGCAAAATGGTAAAAATAAATGGAGTCTCTTCTGATGCTATTCGCTTGAGATTGTTTCCTTTTTCTGTGTAGGACAAGGCATGGGATTAGTTGGAGTCACTTGCAACGGGGAGCATAACTACGTGGGAAGAGTTGGCCCAAGCCTTTATGAACAAATTCTTCCCTCTTGCGAAAACCAGTAGATCAAGGACAGAAATTGGGACATTCAAGTAGAAAGAGGATGAGCAACTATTTGAGGCATAGGAATGGTATAAGGAGCTGCTGCGGAAGTGCCCCCAGCTTGGGTATCCTGACTGGTTGCAAATTCATTTGTTCTACAATGGATTGACCTGTACTATGAAATCCATCTTGGATGCCGCTGCAGGTGGCTCAATTTTTGCAAAGACTCCAACTGCTACTCAGGCACTATTAGAAGGCCTATACGAGCTCGATGAGATAGAGGCATTAAAGGAACAAGTTGCTGCTTTGACTAACGTAATTAGTCATCTGTTTACAGGTACCCAACCATCAGTTGCTTTGATAGCAGCATGCCATGCAACAGCATCATGGGAGGTGCCGATCACTGGGCAGGAAAATTTTATGCATAAATACAACCAGTTTCGAGGAGTACATTAGAACCCATATCAGACACATTGGCCGCCCCATAATCAGTCAGGTTTGCCTAATCATGAAAGCTTCTCTTATGCTAACACTAAAAATGTTTTGCAGGGCCATCCAAGTTTTTTAACTCCTCCACCACCTCCTGAGCAGAAGCCCTACATGGAGGAATTGATGAGAGAGTTCATCACAGAATCCAGAATTAGGCCGAACTACTTCGAAAGTAACATGACCAGCCATGGTAAGGCCATTCATAACCTTGAGGCCCAGTTTAACAAAATGGCGACCACAATGAATGCTATACAGTCAAGTAAGTTCACCGCTGTGCTGAGAAAAACCATAAGGAGGAGTGCAAGGCAATGAATTTGAGAAGCAGGAAAGTAGTAGCTGAGTCTGAATAGGTGGATGAGGATGCACAAAAGGTCGATGATCCTAAAGCAGTGATAAGGAATTTGAAGTGAATGCCGAGAAGGAGAAAATTGATGTGCCCGCTCATCGCATTTAGGGAGTTTTTCTAAACCTTTGCCTCCTATTTGTAACAACATCCCTTATCCTTAACGTTTTCAAAAGAAGAAGCTAAACGATCAATTTGCAAAATTTTTAGACATTTTTAAGAAGCTGCATATAAATATCCCTTTTGCAGATGCTTTGAAACAAATGCCTAACTATGCCAAGTTTATGAAGGATGTGTTATCAAAAAAGAAGAAAATTGAAAATTTTGAGACTGTGAGTTTGACAAAGGAATGTAGTGCAATTTTGCAGAAGAAGTTGCTGCAAAAGATGAAGGATCTTGAGAGTTTTACAATCCCCTACATCATTAGGAGCTTAACGGTAAGTTGAACTCTATGTGATTTAGGGGCCTCAATTAATCTGATGCCTTTATCTTTGTACAGGAACTTGGACATAGGAGATTTTCAACCGACAACCATACCTTTGCAACTAGCGGATCGCTCTCTTATGTATCCTCGAGGTGTAGTGGAGGATGTGCTAGTAAAGATTGGTAAGTTCATCTTCCTAGCAGATTTTGTAGTTCTGGACTGGAGGAAGATTCAGAGGTTCCCATCATCTTAGGCCGATCGTTCTTGCCATAGGTAGGGCATTGATCAACATCTACGATGGTAAGCTTACACTTTGAGTAAACGATGAGGAGGTAAAATTCAATATTTTCCATTCTCTGAAGCATGCTGAGTCTGATAATAGCTGCTATAGCATTAGTGTTGTGGATAGACATATTGTTGAGTTTCACAAACTAACCTTAAACACCGATCATTTGAGTCAGAGTTTGTTAAACTGTGAGATGGATATGATAGATGGGATAAATGAGGATATTTTGTTTTACACTGAATGCTTGAATTATCTACCTGTGTGTTATGCTAAGCATGTACCTGTACCTCTACTGTCTGTTAGTGAATCTAATGTTAATACGCCCACCCTTATTAGAACTGAAAGACCTACCTGCACATTTGAGGTATGTTTTTCTAGGAGAATCGTCTGCATACCCCATAATTATTTCATCTGAATTAAATCAAGTCGAACAGTTGTTGAGAGTCTTGTGAACCTATCGATCGACTTTGAGGTGGTCAATTAGTAACTTGAAAGGAATCAGTCCCTCGATTGTGATGCATAATATTTTAATGGTGGACCTATCGATCTACAATGACTGCCTCCGGTAGCCAACTTCAACAATCACTTCTATTTTTATCTTATACCACAATTCATTAACAACTTCAAATTCAAATTCATGCTCTTTAGCATGATGGTGAAACTGTCTAATCGAGATATTAAAGCAATTTTGGAAAATTTTATTAATCCTTCAAGAAAGGATTGATTGTTGCAACTAGATGATGCACTGTAGGCTCATAATACCACATACAAAGTTCCATTGGGAATGTCTTCCATACATGATTGGGTTATAGAAAGACGTCTCACTTACCTTTCGAACTTGAAAACAAAACACTATGTGTATTGAAACAATTGAACCGGGTCTTAAATCGCTCAAACCGAACCGCCCTTCAAAGACCACCTTGCAGCTAATTGTGTAGCAAATGCACCATGCATCAAGCAGCTATGCGATGAGCGTGAAAGACTATGTGATTACGTAGCTAATGACTATGTGATGAGCATGATAGTCTATGTGATCATGTAGCACACAAGCATACGTCAAGTATCAAAATATCGCGCGATCATTCAGTAAGCGAGTGCCTATGCGATCTTGTAGCAAACGCCACACGATCATGTAACAAAAACTACACAATTGCGTCGCATTAGGTATACGATCATTTAGCAAATGCTAGTGTAGAAAATTCTACACGATCACATAACAAAAGCTACCCGATCGTTTAGCTGTAGCTACACGATCTGGAACCTCTGTTTCGTCATCTCCATCAAAACAACGCTCTACAACCCTTCCTTGAAGCCTCCGAAACATCACGAGCGACTCAAACTTAACAAATTATAGACTCGATTGCAATAATGATGCCAAAAAATGCAAGGGTCCTTTACAAACCAACTTTGTAAATTTGAGAAAGCCTTAAATAGAGAGTTCTATCCCGAAACATCCATTAACAATTCATCCACAACCATTCATCACATAAACAAAATGCAGATTATAAAACCCACCATTACTGTAAACGATTCAATACAATAATGAAATTTGGAATCAGAAACCTATAATCTGGCTCTAATACCAATTGAAGGAACACGTATGAGGAGAAGCTTGAGTGGAAGCGGAACGATTGAATTCCATTAACTATTCAATACAAAGTTTACAGTAAACATACAAGAAGATATGCATTTACAATTAAATTACAACATGCTTTAAACGAAAATGGGTTTCAAGAAACCTCACCTTTGAAGAACCTTTCTTCGCGTTTCTCCCTCGAAAAAAATCACGAACTTCTTGAAGATCTTCTTCAAGATAACCTCGAACCAGAAAAAACTCAGACACTACCACAATGTTACCTTGGTATTCTTAGGGTGAGAACCCAGGAGTGGTGGGCTCTGACTATTTTGGTTTAGAGGGAAACTTTTAATGGGGAGGAAGAAGAAGTTCGAGAACTCTTACAACTTAAGACAAAGTACAGAACCCTTATGTCTTTCTCACTCAATCGTTCAACAGCAATCATGTAGAAGAAGAAGAAAAACAACTTTTGTTTTATTCTCCTATTGCCAAATTAAATAACCACCCCACTAATGTTGGTGGAGAGAAAAGATTGGCGAAGGGAGTTGTAACTCCCTTCCTTATTATCAAAATAATAAAAATAATAAAATAATAAAAATATAAATATGATAACTAACTTATTATATTATAAATATTATATTATATGATATAATATATAACTTATAGTTTTAATATTGTATCATATACAATATAAACTATAGTTTCTTTTCTCTATTATATGGCATTTAATATACATCATATTTATATTAAATTTAAAAACTATGAATCTCATTCATAGAAAATATATTTGAAACTCATTCAAATATTTATTTCCTCTCGTTAAGTTATAATGTATCAAATACATTATGACAATTATATCACATATGATTGAAATAATTTAATTATATTGTATATAATCAAATCCCTCTACTAATTTGAACAATTCAAATTATTCCAAAAACTGATTCTCAACTAAATCCTATTGAGCTACTAAGGGGACCTCATGGACCTGTAGCTTAAAGCTCCAACGATACATGAATAATTAATTAAACTCTTTAATTATATTATTCACTATCCAGAGACTGTTTGGCACTCCACTAAAGACCGACAACTGCTCTCTTCGCACTATAGACATATTTTTGTGTCCATTGGATATAACCAATCAACAGTATGATGACCCTTCATAAATTGCTCGTAAGTAAAGCTAGGCCAAAATACCATTTTACCCCTATAGTTACATATAACTCCTTAAGTACCACTGATTCCTCTAATGAACAATAGATCATAGTCCTACTATGACTAAACCCCTCTCGGGCCAAAAGAGGGTGTGGCGCCACATTGTTCAAGACCCGGAATCAGCCCTTAAGGGAGCAATTTATCTACTTACCCCTACTTTGGGGAAGGAGTGAATTCCATCTTGTGTAGTTGTGTTCCCAACTCCCCAATCAGACGAATCCTCAAAGTGGTAAGCTTGTTGAGTCGGCAATTTGGCCACTCTCGCCCATACAAATAAAAGGACCTCCCTCATGAGCAGGAGTTCACAACTCACTTAGGATTCAGGTCATGTTACCTACGGTTATCCTGGTGAAATGTAAATCTCTATTATGAACGACGTTATATAATGAGACTAAACATTTTGTGGTCTGGTCTTATACAAACTCCTTTGTATAGAATATCCCCGCTCGCATGTCTAATACATGAATGATCAGGATCAGATCATTTGTAATACTTTACAACAATTGTAACACCTACAAAGCAGGCCATACTCGTAGTGTCACCAAGATAAGGTACCCAGCCTTATCCATCTGCTACATACCATTTAGGTTATCACTTAAACATGATCCATCCGTATGTCTCTACATACATGTTTAAGTTACAAAGATAACCTCGGATGTTAATTTATTGGTTTGTGGTTAATGCACCTAAATATCACATGTTTTATAGACAATGAATAAAATATCAAATATTTTATTAAATACATAAACAGTTTGTTCAATAATGTTTACAAACTGTAAGACCCTATGAAATTTAGAGCATCAACCCCAACAATCTCCCACTTGACCTAAAGCTAGTGGGGGGTACAATATAATAAAAATACAAAGTACACAAATAATAAACTAGGGCATAACATGCGCCTAGTACAATATCTCCCACTTGCCGTAGTCCAAACGTGGCCTATCCCATAATCCCATACTCTGCAGGTTGCCCTCAAACACTGTAGCTGTGAGGGCCTTTGTAAACGGGTCAGCAACGTTATGCTCTGAATCTATCTGCGTGACAATTACGTCCCCTCGATGCACAATCTCTCAGATGAGATGATACTTTCACTCTATATGCTTTCCATGCTTATGACTTCTAGGCTTTTGAGAATTAGCCACAATACCACTACTATCACAATAAAGTGTGATGAGCTTTGACATGTCTGAAACTGATATGATATACTAGCATGCAACGGAAGCAAATAGAATCAATAAGCACTCTAATTATATTTAATTTGAGTTCTAAAGCATGCTTTGGTAGAAAATCACAAGAGGGTTTCAGTCTTTGATGAAATCTTCTTAATCCAAGCTGCTCTTCATGTTAATTCACCTCCAAATCGAGAGTGAACCACCGAGAGATCTTCTCTACTATTCTCAGCCTTGAATTTGAGTGGTGGAACTCAAATTTGAGTGAATTTGTGAAGTATATTTCTAGGTTTGAGAGCAAGAAGAAGATGAAGTTCAGAAAACCAATTTTCTTAAGCTCAAATCTACTAATCTCAGAAAATTGGAGGAGTTTTATATTTCAAGTACATGCAAGCACTCTCAAAATGCTCAAAGCCAACAGAAGCTTCAACCAATTTAGTGGGATTTATGTGTGTTTAATGTGGAAACACCTCCTCCTTCAATGAAGTGAGGTGTTTCTGTTGGGTTTTATGTTCTAAAACTTGTAGCTTGTAAAATGATAAACATTTTCTATAATCAATATACTTATTATTGATGTCATAAATTGGACTAAAATAGTCTGTTATATTAAAGATATAACCACTTGTAGCCTTTGAATCATTTGAGAGGGAGTTTACTCAGCATTGTTGAATCCTTTCAGGACAATGAAAAACTTATGATAATTTAATCCTAGGTTTTAGTTTTTCTTCAACTACCTCATAACCCTTTCTATAGCATTTCAATGCTCTATACTAAGTCTGCTTGTAAACCTACACAGTAATCCTACAACATAAGCTATATCAGGCCTAGTGTAGTCAACAGTGTATTTGATAACTGGCAGAAATGTCAGTTATTATAAGCCTTTTATTTAGAATTATGAGGGCTAACAAGTAGAAAATGCGGTGATAATACTCAGAATTTGTGAAAAATTGAGTTTTGCGTCGATTAGCACCTAAATCCTCACGGACCCCAATATTATGTGTTACTCTGTGCCAAAGTATCTATTTTTGTAGCTATCGCAGGAATCAAATGCATGCGTTAGAAATAAGCAATTGTAATCAAATGCATGCGCTGAAGCCAGACAAACGCAAAGACTAATGCATGCGCTGAAAAACCGAGCTATCGCATGGATGAATGCATGCGGTGATTGAATGCTTCCATCGCATGGAAGTTGCGGTGATCGAATGCGTCCATCGCATGGAAGTTGTGATGATCAAGCGAATGTGGTAATCATTTGGAGATTGCGGCCACGGAGTGATAACCATAATAGAAGGCCGATCGCAAGATGGGTAGAATGCGTTGATACTTCAGTTGAATTAAGCTCGGACGTATACCTTGGGAGTATCAACAAGATAAGATGATGTGACATTGCCCATACCGCAACAAAGGCAGTAGTGAGACATAACGCAATCATGATAGTTGTCGGCATTTAAACTCTATAAATAGCCTCCTTGGACCTTCATTTCAAGGCATTCGAACTTCTACCTCAAGGCAGAGGTTTACAATCACATATGAGAGCATGAGCAAAATTTTTCAGTGAGAATTCTTCATCTCCACAAACCAAACCGAGTGACGACTGAAGCTTTCGTCGGAGATAGAGCTCGAGAGAGACATCTCCACCATTCATCCATGGCACTACTAGCAACCTTGACGTAGAGTCTTTCATTTCTCCTCTAACCTCTATATTGTATTACATTTTAGCTTAAGATATTAAGACATTTTGTAATCAATGCATATATTGATTCCTTCAACGCCATCTTCTTCATCATCTTTATCTTTATCATCGTTTATCTTCATCGTTTATTTATCAAAGGTGGTCGCATACTTAATTGTGTAGCCTAGAGATAGGATGCATGTAGCAATCCACCGAAAGGTATGTGTTGTGCGAGTATAGTGAGTTAATCCTCTTTGCTTGGTGAAAGGCTGTAGCAACGCTTGTCAATGGGTTGTTACAATGCTTGTCTATAAGTTAATTAGTCTTGTCTAACTGCCTGAGAGGGTAAGAGATGGAACGCACTAAAGCAAAGTATGCATTGTTCCTAGAGATAGGCATAATCTTATGCTTGACGCAACCATGCACTATAGAGATATAGTTATGCAGCTGACCACCAAGAGGTGTGCGATGCGTTAGTGTGACGAGCTGGGATTACTCGAGCGATTTAAGATAATAAACATTACTAGGCGTTAACGGTTGTTGTGTTCTACCAATTCTCATCGCAAGTCTCCTATTGCTCAATCTGTTAAGTTAGGAGTAGGAGTAGTGTGTAAATCCATTAAACTTCTTGTTTTTAATTTTATTCATCGCCTCAAACGCATTGCTTCACAAGCATTATTGAGTGACAAGTCCCCGTGTTCAACCTTGGATTACCCGAGAAACTTGTGTTTTCGTTATACTTGTCGAGAAGGCAAGAAAACTTGTGATAGGAACGCATGATCATTGCATACTAGATTAATGAAATTCCAACGTATGACTTCTGACGCATGGGTGTAAACGCATAACTTAAGCCATATATAACGCATGATTGCGTTCAACCCCAATTTTCCTCAACAAGTTTTTGGCGCCGTTGTTGGGGACTTGGCAGCTAATGCTTTGTTAAGTTTTTGCAGGCACCCTTTCAGTCTTAAGCGTATTGTAGCTTGTGCGATCAAGCTGCAAACAATATTTGAAGTATAGGTGATGCGTCGAAAATGAATATTGACCCCGAGATAGAAAGGCTATCTTTGCATGAGCTGGAAGCAGTCTTAGGCGCATGTCAACCATGCGTCCAACAATTTCCGGAAGCTCCAATGGTCAGGGCGAGTCCCTTGACCTAAGCAGTTGAGAGCCTCTCTTGCATAGGAGACTCCTTGCGGTGACAACACTCTAATTTCTCCAAAGAAGTCTTCTACTCTATCTTTACCTTGCTTTCTTAGTTTAGTTTATTTTTATTGTTATTTTGGATATACGGCTGCTTCCTTGGTTGTGGTGCGTTTGCTCCTTATAGGTGTGATAATAACTCTCCTCGGTGCACAGTTACAACGGAAGAATCCTCCACATCCTTCAACGCATGGCTTCAATCGCATGAATTCCAACGCATTGTCGCATGTGTTATTCTACTTAAGGTTCTTTTCTTATTATCTTTTATGCATTATCCTTGTGAGATTCTCCTTGTCTGATTGCGGTCCTCTGCGATGCATCTATGATGGTACAAATAATTTACCACATCCGCTAACTAAGCATCGCAAATCTCTCCTTACTTTTAATAGCTTCTTCAAATTTTGAAAGTCTAAGTTTTATTGCGCACAAACCTTTGTTCAAACATTTGTTACCGCATTCCTGTGAGTTTGCTTTTAGCTTGCGGTGAGAACACTGTCAACCTCTAAGTTTAGGGGGTGACAGTGATCTCAGAGAATTGCGTTCATTACATTGCGGGAATTCTTGTAAAAAAAATTAATTCGGAATAATAACTCTGCTATCAACGCAATGGGGAAACCCATGGTGATAAGAGTTAAGTTATGAAAGGCACTTACCTGTAGTTGGATGTCCGCATGACACCCGTGGAGGCAAGCCAAAACGAAGTTAAGCCGCCAGGATCAACGTATAAGCGCAACTTCTCTATCAGACGCAAGCTAAATTAAGCAAGACATGAGTTGAGTTGAATATGGAACGCAACCGAAGTTGGATGCCCACATGACACACGTGGGGGTAAGCCAAAATGAAGAGCGTAACCAGGTTCAACGCTGCATTCGAATAAGTACTCGCGTAATCTTGAATTGTTTTGAACGAACGCATTTTCAAGAGCTGAACGCAAAGTTGTGGAGAATGATTAAAAAGTTTTTGAGTAAAGACTTGCCGAATTTAACTTAGAAAATATCTTTCTGAAGGAGCAGCTGAAGTGGAGGAGAGCATTGTGGCCATGGTTAGAGGTACAAGTAAAATTCTGAGAGGCTGGTCATCGCAAAGGAACGCCGGAAGGTGAGAAGAATTTCTTGAGTGTGACGCATGCTTGAGGACAAGCATGATTCTAAGTTTGGGGGTGTGATAACTGGCAGAAATGCCAGTTATTATAAGCCTTTTATTTAGAATTATAAGAGCTAACAAGTAGAAAATGCGGTAATAATACTTAGAATTTATGAAAAATTGAGTTTTGCATCGATTAGCACCTAAATCCTCACGGACCCCAATATTATGCGTTACTCCGTGCCAAAGTGTCTATTGTTGTAGCTACGCAGGAATCAAACGCATGCGTTGGAAATAAGCAATTGCAATCAAACACATGCGCTGAAGCCAGGCGACCGTAAAGACTAACGCATGCGCTGAAAATCGAGCTATCGCATGGACGGATGCATGCGGTGATCGAATGCTTCCATCGCATGGAAATTACGGTGATCAAATGCGTCCATCGCATGGAAGTAGCGGTGATCAAGTGAATGTAGTAATCACTTGGAGATTGCGGCCACGGAGTGATAACCATAATAGAAGGACGATCGCAAGACGGGTAGAATGTGTTGATACTTCAGTTGAATCAAGCTCGGACGCATACCTTGGGAGTATCAACAAGATAAAATGATGTGACATTGCCCATACCGCGAAAAAGGCAGCAGTGAGACATAACACAATCATGATAGTTGTCGGCGTTTAAACTCTATAAATAGCCCCCTTAGACCTTCATTTCAAGGCATCCGAACTTCTGCCTCAAGGAAGAGGTTTGGGATCACAGATGAGAGCATGAGCGAGATTTTCAGTGAGAATTCTTCATTTCCACAAACTAGATCGAGTGATGACCGGAGCTTTCACCAAAGATAGAGCTCGAGAGAGACATCTCCACCATTCATCCATGGCACCACCAGTAGCCTTGACGCAGAGTCTTTCATTTCTCCTCTAACCTCTGTATTGTATTACATTTTAGCTTAAGATATTAAAACATTTTGTAATCAATGCATATCTTCCGTCAACACCATCTTCTTCATCATCTTTATCTTTATCATCGTTTATTTATCAAAGGCGATCACATACTTAATCACATAGCCTAGAGATAGGATGCATGTAACAACCCACCGAGAGGTGTGCATTGTGCGAGTATAGTGAGTTAATCCTATTTGCTTGGTGAAAGGCTATAGCAACGCTTGTCAATGGATTGTCGCAATGCTTTTCTATAAGTTAATTAGCCGCGTCTAACTGCCTGAGAGGGTAAGAGATGGAACGCACTAAAGCAAAGTATGCGTTGTTCCTAGAGATAGGCACAATCTTATGCTCAACGCAACCATGCACTATAAAGATATGGTCATGCGGCTGACCACCGAGAGGTATACGATGCTTAGTGTGACGAGCTGGGATTACTCGAGCGATTTAAGATAATAAACATTACTAGGCGTTAACAGTTGTTGTGTATCTACCAATTCTCATTGTAAATTTCCTATTGCTCAATCTGTTTAGTTAGGAGTAGGAGTAGTGTGTAAATCCATTAAACTTCTTGTTTTTACTTTTATTCATTGCCTCAAACGCATTGCTTCACAAGCATTATTGAGTGACAAGTCCATGTGTTTGACCTCGGATTACCCGAGAAACATGTGTTTTCGTTATACTTGGCGAGAAGGCAAGAAAACTTGTGATAGGAACGCATGGTCTTTGCATACTAGATTAACGCATTTTCATTCCAATGCATGACCTCCAACGCATGGGCGTAAACGCATAGCTTAAGCCATGTATAACGCATGATTGCATTCAACCCCAATTTTCCTCAACAGTATCTGAGATTGCCTATGATGCTCGCATACTCAGTTTGATTAACACTATCACCAGTTTTCTTGAACAACTTAATGCTAGGGTCATAAGAAGTACATGTTGGTTTACATTTAAAGAAATTATATTCCTTTAGAATCTTTTCTACATAGTGAGATTGGTCCAAAGAAATTCCCTTTTCAGACCTAGTCACTTTTATGCCTAAGATTACACTTGCTTCTTCCAAGTCTTTCTTATCGAAGTTTGCACTCAACATGGATTTCACATCATTTATAACATGCAAGTGAAGGATCTCATTGAAGGGAACTCGAAGCAGAAGCAGGATAGTCCCAATTCCCATTTCTCATAGAATGTAATTTTTTACAGTAAAGAAAGAATAAATTATGCATTTACATGAATTACAACATACTTAATTAAAAGGAAACTTAGGGTTCTAGAAACCCTTACCTTTGAAGAATTTTTACAAGAATCCCTCGATCAAGAAACGATTAATACCACGATGGTGACCTTGGTATTCTCAGGTAAAGACCTCAAGAGTGGCGGGCTCTGACTATTTTGGAATGAGGGAATGATTAAGAGTAGAGAGCAAAATGAAGAATTGTGATTAATCTCCAACAACAACAACTCTCGCAAAACATTTTTGTCTTTCTACTCTGTCACAATGATCAAGGAGACTCTCTCCTATTGAAAAATAAATAACACCATCCATCCACTTATGCGAGTGGAGAGAAAAATAGAGGGAAGGATTTATAACTCCCTCCTTTATTGAAATTAAAATAACAATTCATATATATATAAATATAATAACTAACTTATCATATAATACATATATATTAAATTATATGCTATATCAAATACAACATATAAACCATAGTTTTAATATTGTATCATATACAATATAACCTATAGTTTCTTTTCTCTCTCATATGGCATTTAATATAAATCACATTCAATTAGTTATACAATATGTAACCTATTTTTCTCCTCTATAGCATGTGGAATTTTTCAATCAAAATTTAAAATTATGATCTCGAATATCTAAATAATTTTTCAATATTTCCTCTCAAAATAATGTATAAAAATGATGTTTATACCAATTATATCATATATAATTAAAATAACTTAAATTATATATCATATATATATAAAAATCCCTCTATTAATTTGAACAATTCAAATTAATACCAAAAACTTATTCTCATTTAATCCTATTGAAGCTATACCAAGGAGGAACCTCGTGAAATTGAGGGTCAGCTCAACAGCGTCAGCTCAATAAGCTGCTCTCATTTCAAGGGTAAAGACCGGGTAGATAACTGGGGACATAGGGTGCAAGATGAAGTTCACTTCTATTCGCTTTTAAGGTGAATAGTAAAAAGAGAGTTGTATCCCATATAAGTGCTGACTCCGGGTTTTGAACAAAGGGCCTCACCCTCTCATTGGCCCGAGAGGGACTCAGTTTGATGATCGGATCACAAACCAATTGTTCATTAGAGGATCAGTGGGACTTAGAAAACAAGAGGTAATCTCGAGGGTAAAACAACCTTTTGATCCAACCGTTATTATGAACGACCTGTAAAGGGTTAACTTACTAATTATGGTTTTATCGAATGGGTACAATATATCTACAGTGAGGGGAGTGCAACTACTAGGCTTTAGTGGAGTGACTCGATAGTTAACGAATGAGGGTTAATTCGGTGTAAAGAGTTTAGCCAATTAATCTCGGATCGTTGGAGGCCATGATCTGTAGGTCCATTATGTCCCCCTATTAGCTCACAAACGGATTAGCCTTAGAATAACGTGATAAGTTGATTTGAAATGTTCAAATCCAAATTAAGAGAATTAGTTATTATATGTGATATAATTACACGTTTAATTTGGGAATTAAACATAATCAGAGAATCAATTAATATATAAATATGATTTGAATATTAATTTCATGAATAGAGATTCATGGTGATGGATTTGGTGACAAATTAATTTAATAATTGATATTAAATTAATAGAATTAATTAAATTATTTAATTAATTATTAATTATTATGTTTATTAGAAATATTTATTATTGAATTAATTTTTGTAAAATTAATAAAACTTAAATTTTAATTAAAAGAATTAAAATTGGAAAAAAAATTTATTTTAAAAAATCAAAATCAAAATAAAAAAAGGAAATGTGAGATTTTCCCACTTTCAAACAATAAGGTTAGTCACCTTCTTATACATAATTTCGCACCAAATTCAAGGAAGAGCTGGAATCACTTGAAGATCAGTTTGCTTGAGAGTCATGTAATAAAACTACTCTTGATTGAGTGGAAAAGCTGATGCAATTGCTGAATTGCTGAGTTTTTTAAGGTTAAAGAAGTTGTTCTTTAATAAGCTAAAAAACCAGAAAATCTCTCCTCCAATTCCCTAAGTTCAAACTTGTTTTGAGTCCCATAACTCAATTTAAGGCTCCTAGAGAATAGTAGAGAAGCTCTGGTGGTGGTCCACAACAATGGTTGGAGAAGATTGCAGCTCAAATTCGTGTTTGAAGTGGATCTTCAAAGGTATGTGTTGAAACCCTCTTAATTCTCTGTGAATATCTTATTTTGATATCAAAATTAATGAATTAGAATGCTTAATGATCCTGTTTTCTTCTCACCTTTCACTACTTGGGAAGAAAAACATGAAATAACAGAATGAGCTTCACAAAGCTCAGTGAGTGGTAAATAATTTCTAGAGTCTATTACAACTCATATAAACAAGCATATCATAAATACGAGATTACATTCAAACCTTAGCCTTGAATGAGTCTGCTTTCAACTCTATCTACGCGCACGGTAGATAGCTAAACTGATAACTACTTAGAATAAGTCTATTCTCTACCTACACACACGATAGATAATTAGCTGTTATTAATCATGAAAGCTTACTCTAATTGCGTTTTCTTTTGTTCTCTTTGTCTTCTATGTGCACATAACTCCTCGCTCATGGGCTCAAAAGCTAGGCTCGTCAGCCCTTTGACCATCCCATACGAGGATCCTTCCACAGGCTCAGGAACTAGACCTCTCGGTCCCCTGACCATCCCGTGAGGTTTTGTTTTCGGGCTCAGGAACTAGGTCTATTGACCCCTTGACCATCCCGATCATATAATCTCATTCTCATGCTATATACTCATTCACAACATAAGCATATACAATTTACTCTAAAAGATATGCTTTAAGACTTAGAGGAAAGTACCACTCACCTTGGTAAGGTAGGAATCTTCCTTTCTAGAAGTTCCTTGATCTTCCTGGACTCCTCTTTTGAACCCTAAGATCCAGATTCAACTTAAAGCTCAGGTTACTTATATTTATAGGCTTTATCTCGAGTTACTTCCTTCTACAATTATGCTAATGTCTCAGGAATCTTACCTAAAAATATTAGCTTAGAACTCCTCCTAGTTTGGCCGGAATCTTCAAAACATTAAGACTGGCCCAAGCTTACCCGACAACTCGACCCTTCTATCTTTTCCTCATTCTCTAGCCTAAGTCCTTGGAGCTTCTTCTCCGGAACCTTACCCTAAAAACTAAACTCTCATAGATTTTAGGTGGCTTTAAAATCACTTTAAACACACGAGTATTTTGGGAGAACCCCTCGTCCCAAGTTGATGCTACTTCTAAACCTTCCTGTCCGACAACATCTTCCTCTCTTGGAACCTCTTGACCAATGCATGGTCTTACTATCAACGCATAGTCTCCTCTCAATTAGTCCTCATACACTCTTTTTATGTCCTTTGAAGAGGATTTTTGAGTTCTCATCTGAAGTCCTTGGCCCTTGACGTCCTAAATTTCTCTAAGGCCGATACCTCCTACTTGGCCGCATGTCCAAGTGTCATTTCCTTACATTATTAACGCAACCTTGTTTCATCGCAATCCAAGGTGTCTTGCTCCTCTTTTACCAACGAATAGCCCTCAATTTTGCATGTCTTCTTGTGCATCCACCTCATTTACCTAAGGCCTAAGGTTTCTTCCCAACAAGCCACATGTTCGGATGACGACCTTGAATGCGTCCATCATTCATATGCGTTCATCTAACCACAAATGCATCCATCCAAATGCCGCCACATTCCTATGTCCAGACATCACCCATTAGCGCATCTTGGTCGCATATATTAGATGCTCGCAAGGCTCTTCCTTGGCTGCATGCCCTCTACCCCATGGCTTACCCTTGCCCTATGCGCTCAACTAGGATTATGACCACCTTCTTCCACCGCATACTATTTGCTCAAGTCTTGTCCTATGCGTCCACCTACCCTCGGATGTACAATTCATAGCACATAGTCAATGCACAACACTAATGCATAGCTGCATACCCTCGACCGCATACCTTCGGTCGTATACCATCGGCCGGATTCCTTCGGTCGCGTCCATCGCAAATCCATGTGTAGCATCGCCGCATGCGTAGCACCACCGCATGCCCTCACGTAGCATCACTGCATGCCCCGCGTAGCATCATTGCATGCCCTCGCACCACGTCACCGCATGCCCGATCAATGCGTGCGTGTGTCTCCAATGCCTTGTGCCCAGGCCCGCACAACCTAAGGCTGCCACATGCGTTTTCTAACCTCTTCAAGACATTGGTTGTTGCATGCACTATAACCTCCCAAATAACCTCTCAAAGTCTAATGACCAACACATGACACACACTAACACATGACACAATACCAACACCCAAATGACCTCTAAACTGAGCAAGGCCAACACACATGAGCAACTCTTGGCAATGCCTCTTGCCAATACTTCAGCCAATCATGCGTCCAACCTTACAAACGCATGGTTGCCTTTTCAAATTATGCATTAATGTGTCCTAATACTTACACATGGGTCCTTTTGACCTTACATTTAGCCAAATTTCATTAATTAAAGCTTAACTCAAAACTACTCAAGGAAAATCTATTCAACACTTAGAAATTTCCTTCACTTCAACATAGGATTTAACTTTCATCTAGTTAATTCCTTTTAACACCTGCTTAAGTAGGAAAAATAGAAATCCGGGTTTCACAAAGGTCGTGACAGATATGGCGTGTAACGCTAGTGTCTATCCACCACCCCTTAGAACCACCGATCACATTTACTCTGTGATCATGGCAACTAATGCTTCTTCTGTTAGGTTTTCCTGACCAGCAGGACGATGCCTATTCCTACAGTTCCTAACCATGTATCCATGTTTATTATAGTTAAAGAAAAGGAACTATACTGTTTATCCCGGAGGGTTTTTGCTTCTTCTGATTGTTCTGGTTGCTGGATCCACGATTTCGACCATTTCTCTTGGTTCCCTTTGACTTTTGGTCAGACTTTATTGCGACAGAGGTGGATCTCCCAAGAACGATGTGCACTTCCTCCCTCTGGTCCTGCTTCTGGGCTTGTTCCTCAATCCTCAGGCGGTGATCAGACTCTTCAAAGAAAACTCCTTGGTATTATGCCTCAAGGTGTTCTTAAAATCCTTCCACAAAGGAGACAATTTATTAATAATAATGACAACTTGGAATTGCTGTTTAGAGGCAATGTGAGATTTCTCAAAACCTTATTTCTCTTTTATTTAAAATTTTCACCAACAATTATGTGTTGTCTGTTCACGTTATACCGGTTTCAATAATATCCTTAAACTTTGAAAAAAGTTTTAAAATACCTAGTTTTAGATGGAAATCGTGAGTTCTTTGTTTCCACCCCCTCCCCCCCCAACTCACAAAAGTTGCTTTAGTAGCCTTAACCTTTTTAAAGAAGTTAAAAAAGCTCTTATTGTTAGTACATGGATGAAAAACCGTTAATCAACACCTCATCACCTCTCTCTTCCATTTCCTTTATTCCTTTGCTCCAATCTATGGCCTAACACATTCGTTTTTGTCCTTTATTTTCCTCTTCTTTGATTCCCTAATCTTTAAAATGATCCCTTTCATTTAAGGTATATAGGCTCTAGCAAGAAAAAAAAAAGAATAATGAAACCACCAAGGGACCTTAAGACACAGATATTTTAACACAGTTGCAAGTTAGAAGTTGAATGGGAGTTTATATGTTTACACAAAAAGGATACGACGAGAATCTGAGTCATAATTTTGGGGACAACAAATGGGAGGGAAAGAAAGAAAACTCGTGCATTACCAAATTTGTAGAGATGGAGATTTGTTGATCCTTAATGATTGAAGATAATATTCCTTTGTCGACCCCTTTTTGTATTTGGTGATTCATTGTTTTACTAAGTTTTAAGGAGAAATTTTGATTTTAGGACTTTGTGAGACTTTATACTTTAACTTGAAGGTGCTGATCCTCTTTGTTTGGTGAGAAATTGATATAAGAATCGGATAAATGGGGAAAAATGTGAGTTTATATATGGAAAACAAAATGAGAGTATCCATGTCATGTCAGTGTTATGTTATATGCATGTCTCTTATCTATTTCTGTACTTCTTAGATGACTATCATTTTTAACTTGACCCTCAAATCTCACAACCACTGGACCAGACTATGGGTGTTCAAATGACCCATGGATCCAAAAAATTCCGAGCAATCAAACCTGTATATTTAGATTGGGTTATAAACTTGTTTGGTTTGGTTTGAGTTGGTTCATGAGTCCACCGAAAATTAATTTGAGTTAAACTGAACCAACCCAAACATGTTATTAGGTTTAAAAGTATTTCTTATACTTATGATATGCAGATATTTATAATTATTTTTTGAGTATTTGCTCTCCAACAATTTAATTTAATTTACTTTATTTTATGTCTTTGCATAATTTTCATTTGAAATTGAGTTACTATTATACTAATCTTAACTCTATCTTTGACAATAAATAAATAGATGTTTTAAATATTAACATTTCACTTTTTCTAAAAAAACAATAAATTACCCGAGTAACTCAAAGCAATAACCCAAATACCTCATGATTGGATTGAATTGAATTCAATATTTTATACAAATTGTATGAATCGAAAAAATTTACTATCCAAATAATGGAATTGGTTAAAAAAAGTATATTCATTCGACTCAAGTTGGTCAAAGTGGTCACGGATGAGGTATTAAGTGATGTAAGGAAAGGTCTAAACTGTTGAAATGGGTGTACTGGAAAAGGATGTGGAAATGCGTAATCAAAACAAACAAATATTTTATAAGTTCAATTTGAAGTGGAAAACTGTGATGTAAGCAATGATGAATATCATTTTGTTCATTCCCCATGTGATATTTCCTCTGCTACTATCCTCCAACAGCAATTTAATCCTCTCTCTCTCTCTCTATATATATATATAAACACTCGCATTTGAGGATTGGTTAAACAGACTAATAAGAGGATCTTCCAACTCTCTGCTTACAAGATTTAGAGGGAAATCAATGGCAGAGGGGCAAGGAGTTCAGATTCCCAGAGTGCAACTTGGAAGTCAGGGACTTGAGGTAAAACTCATATATCTCCTGTAGATCCCCCCCTTTGAAACTGGATTTGATTCTCAAAAGAAATCGAACTTCGAGTTGGATAGAAACAATATAATTTGACCAAATGCCTGAAAGGACTACTAATACTCTTTTGAGGAAGAGTATTAGTAGTCAATAGAGAGTACATAGAAATACCTGCAAAGTGAAAAAAACCTAGAAAAGATTTTATTTGAGGAAGACTGAAAGGACTACTAATACTCTTGTTTGAAAGGAGGCTTACTTTTCAATAGAGGAATGAATATATATTAATATTATGAGAGGCTTTGGCAATTGACATTGAGCTTTTTTAAACTTTGTTTTCACCTCATTAGTTACAAGTCTTGTATTTGTATAATACACAGGTCTCGAAATTGGGATTTGGATGTATGGGCTTGACTGGAGTCTACAATTCTTGTCTATCCGATGAAGATGGTATCTCGATACTAAAGGAAGCTTTCAATAGGGGAATCACTTTTTTCGACACAGCCGATGTATATGGACCGCACTCTAATGAAATCCTGGTTGGAAAGGTACTCAGCTCTGCTTTTGAAGTATAGCTAACAGAATGCAGAATTTAATTTCAGGTCTTTCTTCAAGATTATAGACATATTTTTCATCGACCTGTCTTTTCATCTTCCAGGCCTTCAAACAGTTACCGAGAGAAAAGGTTCAGATTGCCACTAAGTTTGGAATTACAAGAATTGGAAGTTCTATGACAGTTAATGGAACCCCAGAATATGTGCGGTCATGTTGTGAGGCTAGCTTGAAACGCCTTGATATAGATTACATCGATCTCTATTATCAACATCGCACTGATACATCTATACCCATAGAAGAAACTGTAAATAATCCCAACTCATTTCCCTCCTTTGTTGTCATTACACTAATACTTTGTTCCTTTTTGTATCACTGATAACACTAACAAGTACCTGAAGGTTAGTTTTGAGAAGTATGTTCTTGATTTGTAGATGAGTGAACTGAAAAAACTGGTTCAAGAGGGAAAGATCAAATATATAGGTTTATCTGAAGCTAGTCCAGACACCATAAAGAGGGCTCATGCAGTTCATCCTATTACAGCTCTACAAATGGAGTGGTCCATCTGGACACGCGACATTGAGGAGGAGATTATTCCTCTTTGCAGGTATAATTTGACATTTTAAACCCAGATTCTCCCTACAACTATGATTTATTGAGTTCAAAATTAGGAACCACAGTTTGGCTTTATCGGATTTGGCAGTTGGAAATAGTTCGTTCAATTGATCTTCAAATCTTGAACTCGTCCTAAACCTGTGGGGTATCCTAATGCTAAGGGATTTTGATGTTTATATTTGGGTATTTAGTTTTAAAAAACTAGATATGCGTAAGCACATGCGTCGAGTAATAATGTTGTAAAACGGCCAAGGTCGAGTATCATCCTTTGAGGATTGGGTTATCAATTCTTTGAGCTATCGTAGAGTCGTTCCAATTTTACTTACAGGACCCAACTTGAAAAAAATAAAACTAAACCTAAACCAAAGTAAGCAAATAAATTGATCGAGTAGGAGAAATTCAAACAAAGAGACGTCTGTAAGGTACCTAGATAAAAGTATTAGTATAGTATTAGTAAGGGGTACAAGGATAATTAGATGAGAAGTTAGTTACTAAATGTTGTTATAAATAGGAGGGCGAGTGAGTGATATGGTATACAATTCTGTGGAGTGTTCTGGGGCTTGAGTGTGCCCACTCAAAAGGGAGGCTCCAAGTTTCTTTATACTCGCGTTATCTTGTAATATTTCCTTTATATTTCAATATAATCCAAATCTCGATTTCTGTTAGGAGGTATCCTAAAAACGTCCTAGGGGACCAATTTCATCAATGGACCTAATAAACTTTGTTGCTTAATTCTTAAATCAATTAACACAAAATACCTAGATCTCGAAGTCTTTCATCTGAGCTACCCCTCTCGAGGTCAACTTTTTCTCTTATCCAAGCACTAGCTCCTAAATCTCTTTGAAACTAGTCAATTAGACAAAACATTGTGACCTTCTATCATCTATCTCTAGTGATCTCTTATTACGCTAGCATTACGATGATGATCAGAGTGTTGTCTTCGGAGCGTTGAGACATCTCGGGTTTAGAGGTTGAGCAACGCTATTTGAGCATTGTAGCACCTCTTGCATGCATTTTTCAGCTCATTTTTTTTCTGTCTCTTCATACCTAAGACCCAAAATTAAGTATTTAGGCCTCTTTTCTTCATTATTTGTCAAAAATCTTCAACTTTTGTCCGCTTGTTGGATTCCTACAAAATTAGAAAAGTATTAAAAAAAAAAAAAAACACATTTAATGTACAAAAACTAACTTAATCCTGAACCAAGAAAGCACTTTTTGAGTGCTTTTCACTTCCAAGGTTTTGGTTTAAGCTCGTGGGTTCAAGCACTTATTGTTTCTCATATTTGTCCTTAGGGTGGATGAAGCCTCCGAGAGTAGTGAGGGTGGGACATGAGCATAATGTAAGGAGTAAGACTCTCGACACCTTGGTTAAAATAAAAAAAAAAAGTTTGTAACAATTTCGTGTCAATTGTGCACCTAGATTCAGGAAGCACTTGTTTTATGGACAACCTATATAGGTTACAGTGAACTATCCATATTTTGGATTTGTATTTTGATCATTGATGGTTTTCACACATTGGCAACTGAATCTGTTCAAGGAGCAGGAAGTTAAAGTTTTTTTACTTGTTAAATGATTGGCTTTTGTCTTGTTACAGTGCTTGATTTGCAGATGATATATAATTAAATTTACTTTCACTTACTAGCTTAAGCTTTTGGGTCAATTGGTGATTTAAGATGGTGTTAGAACAAGTTGGTCTAGGATGTCTTGTGTTCAAACTCCTACAATGTTGTTTTTCTTCAATTAATATTCATTTACACTTGTTGGGTTTTCTTCATTTTTGAAGCTCACAAGTGAAGGGGAGTGTTAGATGATATATAATTAAATTTACCTTCACCCACTAACTTAAGCTTTTGGGTCAATTGGTGATTTAAGACTCCTTTTTATGTCTATGCTTTAGCTGTCGTACTTTTCCTTTGCTAAATAAGACACATTGCCACGTGATTGTTTTGCAGAGAGCTAGGCATAGGCATCGTTCCTTACAGCCCACTCGGTCGAGGCTTCTTTGCTGGTAAAGCAGTTGTGGAAAGCTTACCTGTTGGCAGTCAGTTGGTAACTATCTGTTTTGCACCATTTATCTTTCTCACTCTCTTTATAGTTAAGTCTAATACGCTTTAAATGAGAAGCATTTGTTTGAGACAATGGTAAAATCAGACTATAGTAAATATCAAATCCTAGTAACTTATATGTAGAAAGTCAGTAGGACGTGTAAAGAGGATATAAAAAGTTTCTCTAAAGGAATGGAAAAATGACCTAGAAGGTCATCCTTGTTAACTCTCAAACTCTCGAGGTTCTCTCATGTAGGATATGTTTGGGAGTGATTCTAAAATTGTTAAGAAGGTCACTTTTGTCATTTTCAAAATCACCATAAAACATGTTTTTAATCCCTCAAAACTAATTTGATGATATGAAAATTGTATTTAAAAGTATAAAATTTAATACTAAATTAATTTTGAGTGATTAAAAACATGTTTTAGGCCGATTTGAAAAACTCTCAAACATGCACATACTCATTTGGCATTATATTTTACCTTTACGAAGTTCTGTTATCTAATCTTTTTTCACTTTAAAAATAACAGATGTGCTTTTTTGTTTGTGGGGTGTCGGGTTTTTTTGTTTTTTGCTTGTTTACTTGGGGAAACCGACATATCATGTCCTGCCTGATAAAGATGTGTTTGTCCAATTGACTTCTTGTTTGTTTCTTTAAAGAGGCAGTTTCATTTATGTTGGGTTGATAATAAAAGATATGTTGCAAAATTCATTCCTTAGGCTACACATCCTCGATTTATTGAAGAAAACTTGGAGAAGAACAAGCAATTTTACACACGAATAGAGAAGCTTGCTGAAAAGCACCATTGCTCTCCTGCTCAGCTTGCTCTTGCATGGGTTCTCGAGCAAGGCGATGATGTTGTTCCAATTCCAGGTGACCGATTCTCTCCCTCGTAGTTACTTTAAATAATAACTTCATAAACTTTTACTTGTATCCCGAACTATAAATTATGATATTATGTCGTCCATGTCGTCAACAACTAATTAATGATGTGACATGTTGACTAATTAGGTGGAAATAAATAGAATGATGAAATTGAATGGCACAGATCATAAAGGAGTTGCTTAGAATAGTATGTTATACGTATCACTCTATCTTGTCAAGCTATATAATGTCTTCTACTATCAGTATGTACACGTCAAATCAGCTAACAGTTGTGCAATAAAGACACATCATATCATCATTTAATTAACTTTGTTAATCACATGGACTACGTAAAATCATAACTCAGAATTCAAGGGCAGTTCTTTAGGTTGAAGAACTAAATAGAAGAGGTCAATTTTACCAACTTTATAACAAAAGAACAAAGCTGGACCTAGTAGTAGTAGTACTTTTGAACTATCTTTTACCAGTTGCATTAATAAACTCACAAGACCTGGAAACATCATACCGAGGCAAAACCTCTCTTTTCATGACTTTTTCTTTTCTTTTTGTCCCAAGGCACAACCAAGATAAAGAATTTGGATCAGAACATTGGTTCGTTGACAGTGAGGCTCAACAAAGACGACCTTATCGAAATTTCTGAGGCCGCACCCGAAAGCGAGGTAGCTGGAAATAGAACTTATGATAGCATGACTCATGCAACATGGAAATATGCTACCACACCTCCAAAAGTGAAGGACATCTCAACCTAAGGCATTCAAGGTTTGCATACACCTTATGCCAATTTTATGAGATTTGGACATATAGAAATCCAGATTATTGCATCATTTTCAATACAGATGTATGAAGAGTTCTATAAGTGATGTTGTCGATTAGAATGAAGGCCATGTTGCTTACTTCCAAGAGAGGTATTGGCATTTCTGAGTTATTAGTAATGACCACATATCATGCGTGTGAAATTGTCAAAGTTTTAAAACGATGTTTAATTGTTTAAAGAAAAACAATTTCAATGCAAATACATAATATAGACATGTACAAATGTTTTCTTTTCTTAAACTATTATGCAATAAGCAAAACAAAGACAAAATTATAAATTAAATTGTTGTAACCGAGGTTCGAAATATAGATATCGATGGAAATACTGGAGCCCAACTTTTATGAAAATATTGATGTTGATGAAAATTTCAAAAGTTTTATGGAAATTGATGGAGATTGTTAAAGTTAGTCAATGAAACTTTGATTATGGCTTAGTTAAATTGTAACTGGCTATTTTTAATTATCAATGCTATAAAGTAAGACAACATTTAGATGTATATTGTAAATATTTGAGCAAATGTCGATGGGAGAGTAGAAATTTCAAAAAGAAATGGAAAAGTAATTACGAAGTAATATCACACATTGGTAATTGTTACAAAATTAAAGAAGACATGAAATATTTGCATACAAAATAATTGTAAATTGTTTGTTATAAAATGTACATCTAATTTTTAAAAGATGACTTTGAAGTATCTAACCTAGAATCCTGATAATTTTGATAGAAATTACAATATTGTTCATAGGTCATTCTATATTGAAAAGGTTGAAGATAGTTTACTTTAATGAATATTATAAGACTTGTATGACCAATATGTAGACCTTATTGGTAGATACATACGATTAGTCAATGATCTTCCTCCTAGATGGATAACTAAACTCACATCAATTCAATTTTGAGCTGAAATGATGTGAGAATTCAATGAAAAAGGTTTGAGTGAAGTTTAAAATAAATATATATTATGTTTCTTAAATTTGATTTCTTGAAAATGAAAACTTTGGATGATAAAAGAAACAAAACTCACATCAATTCAATTTTGAGGTGAAATGATGTGAAAATTCAATGAAAAAAGTTTGAATGAAGTTAAAAAATAGAAAAATTGTAATGGGTATCCTTTTTATGGAAACTAATTAATAATATAGCATTTTCTTAAAAAAATTACAAATATAGCAGATCTTCCCCAATATTCTGCTTTACTTTTTATATATTCCTAAACTATCCATTTGAAAGATTTTCGTCAATGAAACTAGAAGAATCGTTAGGGCTTCTAGTTGATGAAATTGATCGTGAGCTTGTATAAAAAAAGTTGGAAGCGAATGGATAGATCGTGAAGATGGATGGAAACGACATGTCAACTGGAAGAAGATTTCATGGATGGATGGAAAGGCAAATGGTCGATCAGTTGGATGGATGCGTTTGATCGTGGAATCAAATTTGAGCTTATTAGATATCGATGGGCTTTTTAGTCTTTTTGTACGAGCTGGAATCAAATTTGGTCATATTTGTTATATTTTTTTTTGTTAAAGTTATATTTACAATTAGTTAGGGCCAAAATGTTATGTTTGCAAGTAGCCCTAAAAAATAAATATGTGGTTTCTTAAAAATGAATTTTTTTATGGTAAAAGAAACAAAACTCATATCTTTGAGGTGCAACTATACACTGATTTGTGATACTATACAATTCGTGTAATTAAAACCGTACAACTGAAAGAACTTCCACTGAGCTAGTCTATCATAGCTATTTTTTTAAAAAAAAATCAAAATTTTCTAAAAGAATTGGTCAAAATGGGGGAAAATCAAAACTGCCCCTTATTGAAATTTTGAGGCCATTGGAATCTCGAGATTCGATCAAAATTTTCCACTATGGTGGTAACTACAAGCATCCTAAATTGAAAATGTACCTAGAATCAATGTGAATATAAATAAGATTTGACGTTATAAGAAAAATAAAATAGTACATAGAAAAATAATTTGATTTTATTCATCCCTCTAGACTAAGATATTCTCTCTCTTACTTTTCTCCACTCTTCTCCCTTTTTCAAGTATTTTTGTCAAAAAAATTCTGTAATTATATTTACTTTCTTCTCTATCACCCATGCATCAGTTTGATACATATTATTATACATGCATCTCACCCATAATGTAACAATTCAATATTTAACTATCTTCACTTGAACAATCGTAACTCATCAATATCAATAGTAGACTCAATATACACATACATTCGGAAATCATGTTCCATCTTGAAGAGTTGAATCACGTCGACATCAATTGCATATAGTAGGTTCAATAGACACCTACATTCAAAGAGTTGTACCCATCTAAAAAGGGGTAAAATAGAAATTTATTTAAAAAATAGGAGTAAAAGAGGAAATAAAAAATTATCTCACATTGCCCCATCAATAATTATACCACTTGGTCTGAACTTTGATTACCTCTTCTATTGGCTTTTTCTTTTGGGTAGTTGCAAGAATGCCAAAAAGTATTATAAAAATTGTAAATTTAGCAATAGTTTTTTTTTAAAAATTTACAAATATAGCAAAAAAAAAATGTTGGATCTAATTTTTACTTTTTATTATTCCAATTTTATCCTTTTTGGTGTATCAGTTGTATATCAGTAATATATTAGATATACTTTTATGTTTGGTGTATTAGTTAACTTATATACTATATACATTATATTTAATAGACGATTCAGTTATATAATTAGTATATATCAAATTTACCATTTATTATACTAAATTTATTAGTCAATAAGTGTTCATGCCTTCATTATTTATTAACTTAATTTGAATCTTAATTTTGTAGTACATCATTATCCACTTACAATGGTTTAGTTCATCCTGTTGGTAACCATTATGAATAATATTAATATTATACTTGAAATTTAATCTTGAATGGGTGATTATCTACAACTGATATACTAGAATAAATATATTTTAAAGAAGTATTGATATACTAATGATACATCAATGTCATACTTGAAATGAGTATTTGTTGTATGGAAAATTTATCGTGATGTTTGTGTGTGAACTTATGTTAGAATGACTTTGCGCTGAAACTAACTATTCGCCAAGATGTATGTATGCTATGCGATTATCACTAGTTTTCCTATATCTTGTCCAAGTATAAACACGATATAGGTTTCTTAGTGAGAACCGAGGTCAAACATAGGGACTTGTAACTAAAATGTTTGTAAAGCTATTGTGTTTGCGGCGAGAATCAAATGAATCGCAGTGGAGAAAAATAACTTAAAAGCATGCAATCATACACTATGCGATGAAATTAACTAGACAAGCAATGAGCAATTTAGGACTAGTCCTGAAATTTTTTGAGAGAACAACAACTTCAACTTGGAGTAAAAATGAATGGAGAAAGCAGGGTTGGGGAAAGTCAGTACCAAGTTCCTAAGTTTAGTGTTACGGGTAATATAGGCTCCCTACGTCCGTTCATCGCATACCTCCCAACCACATTTGTCATATTTCTATGACGCATGAATGATGTTGCATTGAACATAAGGTTATTTCTATCTCTATAAACACTTTACTTAGTGAGTTCTACAACTACTTACTCTCTTGAGCAGTTGGTTATAGCTACTTGACTCTATAAGTGATTATAAGCAAACATTCAATTAGTCTTACACTAAGCAAACAAGATTAACCTTCAGGGACTAAACTTAGCTCATGGTATTAAACTTCCCCTTACCCCGTAGAAATTAGTTACTCATGATAAGAAAAGAAGAAATGATAAAGATAGAGAAGGTGAGGAAGATAGTCATGATAATATAAATATGAAAATAGAAATGTCAATTACACAATGAGTTAATATTGTAATGCCAGAATATAATACAACAATGAAGACAAGAAGTAATGGAAGTGCAGTTTTCAGCAATCTCTTGCTTCAAATTGATGGAGTGCTAAGGCTACTGGTGACTAATGACGGTGTGAGGTGGAGAAGAAGTAAGTAATGGAAGGATCTCTCAAACACTTGCTTCGACGAGCTTTCTAATGGTGAGTTGAAGAGAATTTTGGAAGTGGAAAATTCTCATAAATATTCTCCAATGTGTTATTGCTTGTGGTCCAAGTATTCTGTCTAAGGGCGTAACTTAAACAAAATCTGGAACTCCTCTTCATGGGCGTCAAGGCTCTATTTATAGAGCCATGCATCGACAGCTTTGGGTCTTTCGCTCTGATTCAATCATCATCTTTGACTTAGTTGGTGAGAATTTCAGCACTACTATCATGGTCAATATTCTGAAGTTGTGACAGAAGATCCATTGGAACTGACTCAGAGATCTTGGGGCATGTGATCAAATATTTCTTCATCAAGTGAAAGCTTAGTGCATGCGGATAAATCCTGTGATCAACTACAAAATATAACACTTTGGTGCAGGTTAACTCATGATATGCGATCAGTAGGGATTTCAAGTGTCAAACCCCGTCTCGAGCCCACACTCCTGAGCCCAAGGAGAGGCATGATATTAACTAATACTACTTTCATTGACATTAGCTTACTAGTTTCCTTTTAGAACCCTATTTATTACAGCAGCGAAAAAATCTTACATGCTTTATTTAGGAAGCTAGTTTACAAATTCAAGTTGCATTTACATGGGTAACAATACTCTGACTACTAATCTCATTTAGTACTATTTCTAAACTTGTGGCAGACCTTGACCAACTCCGTAACCTGGACTCTTCTGCTACCTGCGAGAGAAATACGGAAACAAACCATGAGCTTTACAAAGCTCAGTGAGTGGAATCATAAATATTATATCACGTAATTCCAATGCAAACCTCCATCATACCATGAAGCTTTTCACAAACCTACCTACACACATGGTAGATAGTTAACATTTTACATCTAAAAATATCAACCTATGTGTATATAGTTCACCTTTTCATGGGCTCAGAAGCTAGGCCCATTGGCCCTCTAACCATCCCAATCAAGGTTTTTCCTTCCCACAGGCTCAGGAACTAGACTCCTTAGTCCCCTGACCATCCTGTAAGAATTTATTTTGGGCTCAGGTTCTAGGTCCACAAATCCCCTGACCATCCCAACGTCATAATCACCTCATAATATAAACTACAACATATTAATTCTAAATATGCTTAAAAGATTAAAAGAAGAAACCACTCACAATGACCCTCTGAGATCTTTCTTCCCAGTTCATCCGGTTTCCCTTATTCTTTCGATGGACCCTATTTCAGATTTAACTTTAAGCTTAGATTACTCACTCTTTCGGGCCTTTACTCAAGACATTTCCTTCTTAAAAAATGTGTGAAAATTTCTTAACCAAATTACCTTAAAGTTTCGTCTTGAAATTCCTTGGCGAAAGTTCAGAGTCTCAAGTTTACTTCCCCTGGCCCGACTACTTCCCCACTGGTGAGCACTTCTCGGTTTTCCTTGAATTTGACAGTCTTAGAATTAGAATTTCATTAAGGCAGCCCTCACACTAAATCTACATTTAATTTAGAAACTTTTGGTTAAAAAATCACCTGATTTGTACGAGTAGTCTGGAATAACTTATCGTTTGAATTTAGCCTAGGCGTCTGTCCGTACACCCATCTTCCTTCGGCACCTCTGCTCGTACTTCCGCTCGATCAACGCCCTTCTTCCTTCATTTAATGTACGAATATCTTTAATTTTCTCCTTTCTTTGTAGTTTTTATGGACTTCAATGGTTTGTGGGTTAAAGTGAAGCATTCTGCCCTTTTTATAGGCATCTCACCCTTCTCCTTTACCTGACACCTTCTCCATTGATCACATCCAGGTGTATTCCTCACCTTCTGCCAATGCCCAACCTATTCCACTTCCTATTTGATGTGTCTTTTCCCCCACACTACCAATGCAACCTCATATCAACGCAACCTAAGGTGTCTTTCTCTTCCTTAGTCAACACTTAATGCTTACATTTGCATGTCTTCTCGTGCATCCACCTTATTTACTTAAGGCCTAAGATTTCTTCCCAATAGGCCACATGTCCGGATGACAGCCTTGAATGCGTTTATTCAATCTCATATGTGCCTATCTAACTTCATATGCGTTCATCCAACCTTACCTTGTGCATCCCATTGATGCAACTTGGTCGCATATGCTAGATGCTCGCAAGGTTCCCCCTTGGCCGCATGCCTTCTACCACATGGCTTACCTTTGCCTTATGCGCTCAACTAGGATTATGACCAACCTTCTTCCATCGCATACTATTTACTCAAGCCTTGTCCTATGCATCTATTTATGCCTCGGATGTCCAACGCATATAGTACATCTCCAACGCATGTCAATCCTTGAGTCAAGCTAAGTCTCAACTCAACGTCTCATGGTATAACTTACCATCGCCTAGCCTCCTGCTAATGCATCCCTCATGACCATCACATGTATGTCTTAGTTGCTTGTCAATGTTCCTTAGTCTCTTGCTCAAGACCAACACAACCATCCTCGTAAACCTTATTACTGCAAACCTTAGGCAACACAAAGACAATTCACCATGCGTTCACTAGGCTTGTCTCATTGCCGCATAGCTCATCGTCTAGTACTGCTGCAGCGTTGCACCATCGCATAGTATTGTCGCATTGCACCATCGCATAGTGTTGCCGCATTGCACCATCGCATAGTGTTGCCACATAGCATCATCGCATAGTGTTGCCGCATAACACCATCGCATAGTGTTGACGCATAACACCATCGTATAGTGTTGCAGCATAACACCATCGCATAGTGTTGCCGCATACTTTGCTAACTTCTCAAGACATAGGCTGCCGCATGCTTGTCCCTGCATAGCCTTTCCTTTCGGTCATACTTCAACCTCTTTCAATGCCCAAATAACCTCTCAAAGTCCAATGGCCAATGCATAGCACAACACCAACTCTTAGCACAAGGCCAACGCATTGTCTAGTACTTAGCCAATTTTTCCAAGTTTTATCCAAGAGTCAAGCTCTCGAATTCACACTGGATTTGACTTAATTGTTTTTATGTGTTTAGCAACAATCGCCTGGTTCCGTGTTAATTTTGCACTTAATTAAATTCTAACTTTCGAAGAACATTTATTCAACCTCGAGAGTTCTTCCTTTTTAGCGCAGGGTTTCATACCTAGTCAGATTCTCTTAATTATTAGTTTAAACAGAAAAATAGGAATGTAGGTTTCACATCAAGTGCACTTCAACGCAAGTATAATTTTAAGCATGAATTCTTGTCACTGCATATTTAACCTATCTAGCCTCATTATTCTAAGTAAAAAGGCTACAATAACTTGTACTCTTACAAGTTCGCACTCCCAAATTTAGAACAATGCTTGTCCTCAAGCATATCTTGTACTAAGGAAATTCAAACTTACTTTACACCTCTAAGTGGCATACTAGCTTCTCAGAACGTTGTTCACTTGCACTCCTTTCTCTTAAGCGTAGCCACTTATTCTAAGAAATATTTTCTAAGTTTAGCAAGCCTCCACTAAAAAACATTTTAATCATTTCAAACACTTTTGTTTATGTTTTCCTGTTATGTGTTCGTTGAAGAAGATTTTAAAAGCTTGCGGTTACTTATTCAATTTGGAAGTAGGACGTTTAACTTAGTAACACCCTTCGTTTTGGCTGGGTGATGACATACAGAAATGTATGTCATCTTAGGCCTTTTACTTAGAATTATGAAAGTTGTTAAGCAGAATATGCGACAATTGTGCTAGGAATTCATGAGAAAAGTGAGCTTGCGTCGTTCAACATGATGAATCTCGGCTAACCCATTATTATGCAATATTATGCGTTCAATGTTCTATTTTTGTAGCTAACGTAGGAAGTGGACACAAACTTAGAAAATACAATTTGTTTTAATGCATTTCTCTGTTTCCTTCGACTCCATCTCCATCTTCTTTGCTTAGCATCCTTACTTTCATTGCAACACTTAGTGAGATTGCTTGGGTATCACATACTTAGTCATGTGGATTAGAGATATAAAGCATGTAGCAACCCACCGAGAGGTGTGCGTTGCATGAGTGTGTGAGTAACCTTATTTGCTTAGTGTGAAGCTGTGACAACACCTGTCTATAGGCTAATGTAATGCTTATCTATGAGTAAAGTCAGCAACAACCAACTGCCCGGGAGGGTAAGTGGTTGGTCGCAGTAAGCAATGTATGCATTGTTCACTAGAGATAGGAATAATCTTAGGTCAACCAAGTTCATGCGGTTACCTTGTCCTACGAGCGCATCATTCATCATTTAGGCATACTTGGGAGAGTAGTCTAAAACCCAAATCTAAGACTCGAGAGAGCAAATTAGAACGCATAGGCAAGAACGGGGAACTTAGAGATAAGCTCCATTTTCTAACCTGCATCGCATGCACCCTAGGAATAGGTATGATATTATGTGGTCGCCTTATTTGTGTGTGTTTCACTTTGTCATCGCATAAATAAGAATAGAGGCTTATGTGTAGGTCCTATAGACTTATCGCATATATCGCATGCGTTATAGCATTAGAAGCTGTAGCATTCGCACCGAGAGGTGGTTTACTATTGTATGTGTGTTGAATGATCGCATGGTTTACGTTGACTAAGGTTGCCCTTGCAGTCACTCTTAAGAGTTGCAATGAAATCATCTCCGCATTTTATCTATTTTCCCATTCATTTGTTTCATGTTAAGAATTGTCGTGTCTCTACCTCTCATGCATATTCTCATTGCGTTGTCTGTTAGATAGGAGTAGGAGTAGGGTTAACTTAGCAACCTCCCTTCCATTCTTTTATTCAAACCACCACATACACCTTACCACATTCATTTTGCTACAAGTCCCTGTGTTCGACCTCGAATCACCCGAGAAACTTGCATTCGCGTTATACTTGGCATGAACACAAGAAAACTTGTGACAGGACACATGGTCATCGCATATATTTATTAACGCATATTCATTCCAACGCATGATCATTGAGGCATGGCAATCATTGCATATCTTATGAACATGCATCACATATTGCATCCAGGGGATTTTAGTTGTCGAGTAAATTGGCATCTAATTTCCCGCCATCACTTGCCCCCACGGGTGTCATGCGAATATATAACTATGGTTGCATGCTAACTTTAACTCATCTCTTATCTTAGCTAAGTTTAACTTTTGCCAGACAATGGAATTGTTTTTAATTAATCCTACTTGTAATGCACTGATCTTGGTCACCTACCTTTGTTTTGGCTTACCTGCACAGGTGTCATGCGAAGTATCCAACCATGGGTAAGTCCCTTGCGCTGATAGTGGAGTTCATTAATAGTGTAAACTTGTAAGGATATATATATATATATATTTTAATAATGATAATGGTAAATGCAATGTTTAAGTTAAATGCATCTACTTAGACCCCCCTTCCACTCTATAATTTTTAGAGTGGAAAGGTCTCCATTGCTAAAAATTGAAAACAAAATTATTCAAAAATTTTGTAAAAAGGGTTTGAGAAGAGGTTTGCACATAACAAGCATTAGACTGTCAAATTATGAAAAAGCTACTAAAGCTAAGTGATTTATGCGACTCTTAGTGAGTGGACTTAGTGAATTTATATAAGTATCATCATGGTTGCTAATTTTCAATGCACAAGATGACATAAAAATAAAAACAAATTTCAAAAGGGCAAGGCATGAAAGATAACAAGTAAAGGAAAGATATATACAAAATAGTGAGTGCAACCAAACTTAGAATTCATTACATTAGAAACATAAGGCCGACTTACAAAATAAATCACAAACAAAAAGATAGAAAAGAAAAAAGTTCAACTTCCAAAATACACCTCCAAATTTACATCAACGCTAGAGGATCAACATTCCTACGTTCAGGAGCAGGTTCTTGTTCATCGTAGAAGCGTAGAGGTTGGTGAAGATGAAGTGAGATGTTTGAGCCATGAAGATAAGAAACCAAGAAGTTGAAGTACTGATGGATGTGTTCGATTTAAATGCACTGAAATTGGCGGATGATGAAGACATCTTGCTGTAGAGAATTAATGGACTGTCTAAGAGGCCACAATTGTAAGTGAGCTTTGTTGAATGAAGTCCCTTAATTTAGCAAGGTTGATGGATGGTGTGGGTGGGAGATGCAGCGAGGGGGAGCGATGAGGGATTGATGCGACGAGGTGTCCAAATCCTCACCAGGTGCAGTTTGTTGCTGGTTGGATGGGCCAATCCAAATCGAGTGGGTCATCAGATTTGTTCAGGAGAGGTGGGGAGAGGGGAGGGAGGGGGGAGATTTTTCTTTGGGTGCAGTGGAGGGAGATTTTTGTAGCAAGAGGGAGTTAGTTTTTGGATCAGCAGGAGATTGGTCATTTGGATTGGTGGGAGGGGGAAACAAGTTAAAAGTTGAAGGCGAAGGGGATAAGAGAAGTAAAGGTTCATCAGGAGTGAGGATCTTCAATGGTGAAAGAGAGCGGATCCGCTCTTCAAGATCATTGCGCTTAGGGCTGGTTCCAGCCACTTCCTCAACCTTGGTTGTGGTCTTTTATCTTTTGGTTGTTGAAGGCTAAGGGGAATTCAGGTCAATGAGGGTTGGGTGCTTGAGGGCTTTGGTAGGCTCAGGGAAGTGAGGGGAGTTCTTCAACAGTCGTCGCAAGATCTGATTGGTGAGAACTTCGTTTACCTCTGCCAAGGGTTCTTTTACAACATCGAAGGCCTGCACAGGCAAAGGTTGATAATGGTCCATGAGAAGAAGAGTTGACCTTGGGGATTTTCAAATATTTCCCTGATTTGTGGTGCGATGATGCATCCAACGTCCATGGGGATGCCTTTTACGATGCAGTAGGCTGCCATCACACGATCCTTTGATGCTATCTTGTCATGTGTTGTGGGGATCAACCTCCTCTTAACCAGTAAACCCACAGCCTTACCTCTGGAAGTAAACACTCAGAAGTCAAAGTCCTAATACATGTAAGGTACATCTTTCAATCAGAGCCAGGCTTTGCTAATATCCTCAATACATCAACCATGTGGTCTTTGCCCGATGCCTCTATCAGCCTGTTGCCAGATGCATCAGGATTGTCTTTTAACTAGAATAATTTGTTGATGTCTTGAGCGTGGAATGACACATAGCAACCTGAAACAATCACCACATCTTCTTAAGCATGTAAGCGGCCATGGGAGAAGGCACACACAACTTTGGGAATGAATATGGATGGGCTTTGGTAGACGTACTCCCATCCCAGCTCTGCAATGATGCTGGTGATGTAGTCGGGTAGTGGGGATGGCTCAAGAAAGAACCCCATTTCAAGCAAGATATCATCATTTTTCTTCTTCCTCATCCTTGTTACTTTTTTGGTGGGAGATGTCTCTACCAACATTTCCTTCTCCTTTGCTTGGGTTTTTGCATCCTTCGGGCGCTTAGCAACTACGAGCCCAACTCTTTTCTTTTTCCTCTTTTCTTCTCGTTTTCCTTCTCCCATTTGTCAGGCCCCACAAAAATGACCCTTCAAATTGCGTTGCTATAGGCCAAAACTTCTTTAGCTAGGCCAAGGAGGAGTCAAGGAAGAGGCACCGGTTCAGGTCCGATTCGGAGCGTTTTAATTCTAAAAAAGAACCGTGAAGCAAAAAATTTTTATAAATACCGAACTACTCCTATTACTATTAAAATGTAGCAATAGTGGTAAGTTCGAGTCGATCTACAGAGAAGTGCGATTAGTTTCGTTGAGTTAATTTTTTAACTAGAATGATAAATAGAGGGTTTTGTGTGGAAGAGATAACACAAAATTGAAATAAAAGGGGTAATGCAATCTAGGAAAGGAGTCTATCTAATTTCTAGAGCAAGAGAGAGTTCCTATACAATTTCTTTCATTAGGCACCAATTAATTACGCTGAATCTCTCAATCCCTCAACCTATTAGAAATTCTAATAGCCCAATTAGCCAATTTTGATTTAAAATCCAAACCAGCACTAATTCAGTTTAAAACTTTTCCTTCTTAGTGACATACAAGTTAAATCAAAAAAGCATTAAGAAAGGGTTCAATTGTTGAGACATACTACAAGCCGAAAAGCCATATCTTGTAGCATGATTTATTTGGAAAGATTATACTAGGGCATACATAAGTTTGGTCAGAAAAAGTCCAGACCCTAAATATGCGATCCTAATACTTGCAACTAAATCAATCAATGATGCATAGGCTAGAATGATTTTGCAAACAAGAATTTCAGCAAATTAATTTGTCAGAAGAATTTATCAAAACTTCATTAAGATTAAAACAAATCCAACCAAAGAATTCACAAGATTGTAGTTAAATTAATTAAGAAATCTTCAAGAAATTAAACAAAGGCTCTTGCTCAAAGAAACTAGATAGAGATTACCTCTCAATTCATAGACAAATCTGAATACACATCTATTCCATTGAGTACAACCCAAAATAAAAAGAGAAACTTACCTAAAGATATTGAAAATTGAAGGGAATGGACGAAGGAACGAGTTTTACTTCAGCCTCCATCAATTTGGCCTCCCAAATTCGGCATATTTTGACCTAAAGACGAAGGGGAGTGTTTATAGGAAAGATCACAGCGTCGAAACGTTAAAAAAAGTGTGGCAACGCTCACTTGCGCGTTTGCTAACCGTGTTCGTCTGTCAAAGTTCGCATTGTCGCGACGCTATAAAGCAACGTTGTAATGCTGCACATTCTGCCTTAGAGTGCTAGGGTAAAGCGTCAAGCTAGTGTTGCAACGCTAACGCATGAATGTAGCAACAATTCTCCAAATAACTCCCTCCCTTATAATTAATTTAAACTAAAACTAAATTTTAATTTCAAATTGATTATATATATATATATATATATATATATATATATATATATCATATGGTAACATATGTGATATCTAATAGTATAATTTATATCATATCACATATAATATAACCTATAGTTTATTATTCTCTCATTTAAGCTATAGAACTTAATATGAATCACATTCATAAATTAATATTCGAATCATATTCAAATAATTATTTCTCTCAAATAAAAATTTATATTAAAATGTATCATATACATTATATTAATTATATCTCATATAATTAATTCTCTTTATTAATTTCAACAATTTAAATTAATCTAAAATTAATTCGAATCTCATTATTCCCAATTGAGCTAACGAGGGAACCTTATAGACCTATAGATTAAAACTCCAATGGTGATTAATTAATTAAACTCTTTAATTAAATTAACCAACTTCTATTAATTGTCGATCGCTCCACTAAAGATCGATAGCTGCACTCTTTGCATTATAAATATGTTTTATTGTCCATTAGATATAACCAATCAATGGTGCATTGACCCTTCAAAAATTGCTCGTAAGTACAACTGGACAAAAATTACCGTTTTACCCCTATAGTTACATCTAACTCCTTAAGTACTACTGATCTCTCTAATGAACAATAAATTATAGTTCAACTATAATCAAACCTCTCTCGTGCCAAGAGAAGGTGTGGCGCCACATTGTTCAAGCCCCCGAATCAGCCCTTAAGGGAACAATGTCTCTACTACTCTAACTATAGAGAAGGAGTGAATTCCTTCTTGTGAAGCATCGTTCCCAACTCCCCAATCAGACGAATCCTCAAATGGTAGCCATATTTAGTCCGCTAAAATGGCCACTCTCACCCATGTAGATCAAAGGATCGCCTTCATAGGCAGGAGTTCACAACTCACTCAGGATTCAAGTCAATTCATCTATGGTCATCCTAGTGAAAGGTAAGTCTCTTCTAGCAACGATGTTATATAGAGAGACTACTGAGAGTCTACTTTCAGAGGTGACACTTCCAGAAGAAGTCCTCATCGGATTAAGGCCGGAGAAGGAGAAAAAGGACCAGAGGTTCTGTTCTCGGGTGAATCCGGGCCATCGTTAAAGAATTGAGTCTCGAGGACAGATCACGAGGAGTCTGAAATTGAAAATTTGAGGTAAGATTCTTGAGACGATTCTTAACAGGTTTGTAGAAGGAAAGTTCTTGAGATGTGCTCTATAATTTGAGTTATTAATTTCGTAATATGAATCTGGAATTTTATGAACAAGCAGGCAGCTGCTTGAGTTGAATAAGTTGACAGCTCAAAGGAAACGTTTGGACAGACCAAGGGCTGAGTTTTTCCATGCGTTGGACCTGCTGTGTAGGCCGAGCAGAGCTTGTAGTGGAGTCTTGGACACATAAGTAGCCTTGAGGACTACCATATGCAGCTGTAAGAACACTTAGAGAGAAAAGTGTTAGTTGCATAAGTGGTGTTGTGTTTGTGAAGAGTGGTTGGAAGCTTTGCATGAGCCAAATCTTAAACAAATTCCTAAGTGTCTAAAACTACAGCAAGGTGCGTTGTTGTGAAAGTCTTCAAGAGGAAGGCTAAATACAGAGTTTACTTAAGAGTTAGTCTCAAAAGGGAGACTTATGCTAGTAGCTAATATATGCTTTTGTGTCCACAAGATTGACACCAGTAATAGAAGCATATTGACCATTGAGGAATAGTTCTAAAAGTTGTGAGTGACTAAATACTTACAATGTTTTAAAGAAACCATGTTTTAAAGAAAGATTATTCTCATGCTAGCTAGTTTTACAAAGTAATTTCCAAGCAAACCATGAGTTATGTTTTAAATGCATGCCATGTATGAAAGTTTATTGAAAAACTATTTTCTATGTGGGTTTAAATACACCAAGCATGCGTTAGTATCTTTAAAGACATGTTTTCTATGCATTATGCTTTATGTGGGTTTAAATACACCAAGCATGCGTTAGTATCTTTAGGCAGTAAGTGTCAACAAAAGGGTTGATAACTGCTGCAGTCATATCCTTTCCTAGGCTCAGAGAGTAGTCTAGGATAGGGTGTGACAAGAATTTATATTTAAATATGATTTAAATAAATGGAGATGAATTTATGTAAAAGTTAATTTAGTATTTGATATTAAATTAATTAGAATTATTTAAATGATTATTTATTAATTTTATTAGAAAATTAATTTGTGAAATTAATTTTATAAAATTAATAATATTTTGTTTTAAAATCAAATTTGATTTATTGAAATCATTTGATGAAAATAGAAAAATTGGAAAATACACAAAATGGAAAAATCGACAACTTGAAACTAGAGGCATAAGCTCCTTTTATAGGCTTGGACAGACCTCCACATATCTCCACAATGGTATTGATATTGTCCACTTTGTGTATAAACCTTCATAGCTTTGCTTTTGGTATCACCCCAAAAGGCCTTATATCAATGGAGATAAATGCCCTTACTTATATACCTATGATCACTTTCTTCCCTAACCAATGTGGGATTTTGTTTACACTCCTAACAATCCTCCTCTCGAACAAAGTACCACTTTGAGCATTCATTCGAAAAAATATATTTCACTCCCAACCATGAGAGCTTGCTCTAAATCCCAAGGCACATCTTATTCATCTTGGGACACTTGCTCACCCGAGCATGAGCATGATCACATTTGCTCTTATCAAGGTAGGGGAAACCACAAGATTGCCAACATAGAGCACGAACTAGACTCCTTAAATTTCTTTGTTCATTATCTAAGGATTCCACCCACATAGTTGGCCTAGACCAAGGCTCTGATACCACTTATTGGGAATTTATACTAAGATATAAATTAAATGTGGAATAACAAAATTGTATCTAAAATTCACACTTCCACAGGTTAGAGCCAAAAAAGTAATCGATCATAAAATAACAAAATAATTAAGAGAAGGGAAAAGAGAATGACACCAAAAATATACTGCCCCAAACTTGGTATTACGTTCAGTCTTCTGTAACTGCAGGTTCTACTATGATGAAGATTGCAATGGTTTGAAAACTCGCACCAAAAATTTCTCCCAAATAGCCTAATAAGAACTATTTAATCACAGTACCACAATCTGGTATCTTAGGATCAACAACAAAAAAAAGAGAAACACACCAAAAAACAAAGAAAAATACACATAATGTCCCAACCAGACTGCACTAAAAAAACTTATGTCGTCATTCATCAAAGTTGTCGTCTGCTCTCAGTTATTCTTTTAGTTTGCAGCCCCCTAAAAATGATTCTCTCAATCAAATATATAAATAGATATATACAACCCTAAACATAGTACACATGGGCCAAGCCCAACTTCATGGTGGCATTGAAAAAACATTCTCCAATTTGACTTGAAGATTGAAAATTCCTACTCCAATTTTGACTTTGGGTCAAAAAATTATATTGAATATAATATAGATATGTGTGTGTGTGTAAATATATATAAATATATTTTTCATCATTGTATGCTTCTATGGAGTTTTGTCTCCACAATCTTATCGTTCTCCCATTTAAAGACAGAACGACAATCTTGCCTCCTACTGCAACAAAATTCATCATCTTGGAAATCTTCAAGACTCGACTCCAAATACATATGTTATCTCTGATCATCTTGGTGAACTCCAAGGCTCAAAATTCTATAAAATAAACAAAGTAAAAAAAAATAGGAAATCATCAGAAAATAATTGTAGCTCATCTGTGCTTGCCCCAAGGTATGAGTAAGCTACATAGAACTATCCTCTAAACATAAAAGACAACTACGTCCTCCCAAATCAGTGATGTAGTGTCAACTAACATCTTCTTCAATCCTGGACATCTGTTCTTGAAGAAGATACACTCTACAAATGGTTTGACTCATTCCTTCAAACTTGTTGCCAAACTAGAGACTTTATTTTTGACCTTAGTAATTGCTTTGGTCTTTCACTTTGATGCCCTTATTCGCTTCTGTGACTTCATCAATTCATTCGACTAGTTGACACTCGGGGGTTTGTGATAGCCATAAAATTTCTCTCATGGGCTTCCCAATTGCTTCTGAACTGAGGGACCTTGATTTGACTGATCAATACTGTCTATCATTGCTACTGGCTCAACTATTCCTCTACACTTGCCAGCTACAATTTAACTGGTGTCCACTGTTTCTCTGATCCTTTGACAACATTAAACTGACAACTATATAGTGTAGAATTTATGTGGCCAATTGCCACTACCTGGGATCCTAACTTGAGTTTACACTAGTGACTGCTAAACTCACACCTATAACCCTCATCATCTAACTTGCCAATGGAGATGAGATTTATTTTCATCTTAAGCACAAATCTGAAATCCCGTAGTATTAAATTTTCTCCACACTTCATCTTCAGATTAATATTCTTAATCCCAATAATTTTAGAAACTCTACCATTCCCCATTCTCACTAGATCACAATGTTCTTATGTGAAAGATGTGAATAGACTTCTATTTGAAGCTATGTGAAGGAACTCTTATTCAAAAGAACCAGTGAGCGGAAGCAAGATCTTTCCAAGCCCATTGTGAAAGAATTAAATGCATTCATAAACATATAAAACAGTTATGCTTCTTCAATAACATTACATCATGCTTTCTTAATTAAATACAAAAGGAATAATAGGCATACCTTTGAAGAACTTTTCTTCTGTAAATCTCTTGCTTCCATGAACAATTGGACAACAATCTCTTGCTCTCTGAGCAATTGTCTGGCAATATCTTGCTCTCGTGAATAATCATCTAGCCAATCTCTCACCGTCGTTCAGATCACGAACAGTATTTTCCTCGAAATAAAACCCTTCGACACTACCACTAAGCAACCTTGGTATTCTCTGAGTGAGAATCCAGGAGGTGTGGGCTCTATGTGAATTTGGTCGAGGGAAGGAGGAAGAAAACAATCAAACTACACGATCAAGTAAATGGGAGAAAGGTTCTGTCTATCACATAGACTGAGAGTACTTAATCGTTTAGTAAACTCTCGCTCTTGCTAGCAATCGTCTAGCTAACTCTCGCTCAATCGTTTAGACACTCGCTAGATCATTTACACGATCATTTAGTCTTTTGCTAGATCGTTTACACGATTGTTTAGCCTCTCACTAGATCGTTTAGTAAATCTCGCTCGATCGTTTAGTCTCTCGTGAGACCTATCGTGTAGTCTCTCGTGAGTAAACGATTAGTAATTCACTAAGTGAAGCAATCTCTCAACAAAATGAAAAAACTTTTCATTTTATTCTTCAGTTATATAAAATTGAAATTAACCTCCCACTTTACGGTTAATGGGTTTATGGAGACAAGAAATAACTAACCAAATAATTATCTCATAATTATTTTTATTATAAATAAATATAATAACTAACTTATCATATTATATTTATAACCTATAGTTTCAATATCACATCATATGTAATATATAAACTGTAGTTCTTTTCTCCTTTATTTAATATAAATCATATTTATATCACTTCCTTCAGTTAATGTATCTAATACATCAAATCAATTATATCACATATAACTGAATCAATTTAATTATATCATATATAATCAAATTCTCTCTTGTTAATTTGAACACTTCAAATTAACCCAAAAACTGATTCTCTACTTTAATCCATTGAGCTATCAAGTGGACCTTATGGACTTGTAGCTTGAAGCTCCAACGGTACATGAATAATTGACTAAACTCTTTAATCACGAGATCTATCATCCATTAACTGTCGGACACTCCAATAAAAACTGATAGCTGCACTCTTCTCACGATAGATATATTTCTTTATCCATTGGATATAACTAACCAACAGTACGATAACCCTTCACAGATCCCATATTTCATAGACAATAGTGAAGAAAATATCTCATATTATTACATCACAAGTGTATGTTCATACATGTGTTTACAAACTACAGGACCCTACGAGATTTAGGGCATCAAGCCCAACAATCTCCCACTTGTCCTAAAGTGAGTGGGTGTACAAAATAAATAAAAGTACAAAATAATAAACTAGGCCACTAAGGCCCAGTACAAAATCTCCCACTTGCCCTAGTCCAGCCGCGGACAATCCCCAGACCTATGCTATGTAGACATGACCCTAAAAAATTGTAGCCATGAAAGCCTTTGTAAACGGGTCAGCAACGTTATGCTCCGAAGCGATCTTCATAACAATCACGTCCCTTCGATGCACAATCTCGTAGATGAGATGATACTTTCGCTCTATATGTTTGCTACGCTTGTGACTCCTAAGCTCCCTGGAGTTTGTCACAACACCACTATTATCACAATAATGGGTGATGGGCCTAGACATGTCTGGAATAACTTCCAGATCAGTCGGGAACTTCCGAAGACAAACGACCTCCTTAGCAGCTATTGGGACTGGTGTCCTAATTCTCCCGGTTGTCTCGTAGTTTTTAAACATTTTGTACACATTGTTATTAATAAAATAAGTGTTATTTTATTTACATTTACTCATATCCAATAAACTAATGTCTGTGGTTATTTGATGTAACTTAAATATGTATGTGAGACATACAAGTGGACCATGCCTTAAGTAATAACCTAAATGGTTTGTAGTATAAGGATAAAGGAGGGATACCTTATCCTGGTGACACTACGAATACGACCCGCTTTGTAGATATTTAAAAGTGTTATCAAGTACTACAAATGGTCTGATCCTGACCATTCATGTGGAGACATGCAAGCGAGGGTGTCCTATACAAAGAGTTTGTATAAGACCGGACCACGAGATGATTAGTCTCTTTATATAATGTCGTTGATAATTGAGATTTACATTTTACTAAAATGACCATATGTGACATGACCTTAATCCTATGTGTTTTGGGAACTCTTGCCTATGAGGGCGGTCCTTTGATTAGTATGAGTGAGTGTGACCAGATTGCCAACTCAACAAGTCTATCTTTTTGAGGATTTGTCTGATTGGGGAGCTAGGAACTCAGTTACACAAGATGAAATTCACTCCTTCCCTGAAGCAGAGGTAAGTAAAAATTTCTCCCTTAAGGGTTAATTTTGGATCTTGAACATAGTGGCCACACCTTCTCTTTGGAAGAAAAGACTCAATCATAGTAGAACTATGACTTATTGTTCATTGGAGGGATCAATGGCAGTTAAGGAGTTAGATGTAATTACAGGGGAAAAATGGTAAATTGGCTCAACTGTACTTACGAGCGATTTGTGAATGGTCATTGCACTGTTGATTGGTCATATGGACACAGAAATATATCTGTAGTGAGAAGAGTGCAATTGTCGGTCTTTAGTGGAGTGACCTACAGTTAACGAATAGTGGATCCCTGTGAAACCCGAATTTCTATTTTCCTTACTTAAGCAAGTGATAAAAGGAATTAACTAAGTGAAAGTTAAATCCTAAGTTAAGGGGAAGAAAATTTCTAAGTGTTAAGTAGATTTTTTTTGAATAAATTAAGTTTAGCTTTAATTGGTAAAATTGTGATGAAATTATGTATAATAAGTATTGTTGGATAAGAAGTTAGTGAGTGGAATGGTGAAGAAAGAATGGGGATTTGAAAAGAAAAATATGGAATTGAGTTGGGAAAGTTGGGGAAAAAATAATAAGTAGGTTGAGCTAGTGTAGAATATATGGAAATTCGAGTTTGTGAAATTTCGTGCGAAGTATAGAGAAGTTATGTGAAATGCGTTATGGCTGAAGCATTGAGGAAAAAATGGAATTTATGTGAAATGCGAAAAATATGGGAAATTACTTTGGAAAAATTTGGAAAATCTGTGTAAAAGTATCACAAAGTGGTGAGCAAACGTGTATGGAGAACAATGATCGCAGTAGCTAAGAGTGAGATCGTTGAGAGTGAGATCAGTGAGATCGTTGAGAGCGAGATCATTGAGATCGAGACCAGCGAGATTGGAGAGGAAATGGGAGAGAGCGAGATTGGATAGAAGATGGGAGAGAGCGAGACCAGCGAGAAAGCTGGATAGAGCGAGAGTGGAGAGAGCGAGACCAGCAAGAAAGCTGAAGAGAGCGAGAGTGGAGAGAAAAGTTAAAGTTGAAGAGAGCGAGAGGGAGAGCGAGATTGCTGGAGAGAGCGAGAGTGAAGAGAGCGAGAGCAGCGAGAAAATGGGAGAGAGCGACATTGCCGAGAGTGGAGAGAGCGATACTGTCGAGAGTGGAAAGAGCGAGAGTGCCTATGTGTTAGCCTTGCTTTGTCCGATTCGAACGTCACGCCTACGCCTCGCTTATGCATTGAACGACCGAGCAAGTTTCTGGGCAATGTATTTGGACGCGTTGGGGTGGATTATGCATGTAAAAACCCTAATTTGAATACAAACAAAGATTGAAGACGTAAGGGCAAACGTCAATTAAAATCTAGGTGTCCGATTAAGAGAAATTCTAAACCCTAAGAAATTATGTTGGATGTGTTTGGGAAGAACACATTGAATCAAGGTGAAGTCAGCTTACGTTGATAAAGGGAGGATTAAACATTTGGCCATGCAGTCAAGTAGGTGCTGTCAATCCCACGAGCAATTTGAACGCCTATAAATAGGGAGTTGGGATTTCATTTTCAAATAACACAAAAATCATAAATTTCATAGAGAAAGTAGAGGGCAGTGAGGGTTCAGAGGAATGTGTCAATGTTGGACGAGAAGATCTTCCAATATACTCGTGCGTTTGGAATAATTCCAAAGCCATCTGAAAGCTCTGGAAGTCTAGTTTTTAGAGTAGGGCTGCCAGAGGAAAAGGCTCAAAGAAACTGGGCTGGAGGTTGAGAAGAAGGGAGAAGGGTCAGGCTGTCGGATCAGTCTGGGCCAGTCTTGAAGATTTTGAGATTCCGGCCAAACCACGAAGAATTATGAGCTGAAAGTTAGGGTAAGATTCCTAAGACATTTTAGAATATGTTTGTAGAAGGAAGTATTTTCAAATAAGGTTCAGAACTATAAGTAATCTAAGTTGTAAGTTGAATCTGGATTCTAGGGGTGAAAAAGGGATCCGAGGAGCTACTAGAGTGAAAAGTTCCTAAGAGTTCGAGGTGAGTGGCTAAAATGTTTTCGAACTAAAACGTTTTTAAACTGTTTTGATTACAAACATTTTATAGGAAGCATGTTTGCGAAAATAATTCTCATCCCTACTAGTTTTATAAAGTGGTTTCCAAGAAGTTTGAATTGTGATTTGAACACATGCATATTGTTGAAAAATTATTTACATATGTTGATTTTATCCAGCATGCGTTACCATCTTTAAAGCCATGTTGTATATTATTCTCTAGGCATAAGAGGTATTCTGGGTGGGAATGTGACAATTCCGTGACTAAAGAGTTTAGTCAGTTATTCATGTACCTTTGGAGCTTCAAGTTCAGGTCCATGAGTCCCTTGGTTGCTCAATGGGTTCAAGTTGAGAATCAAATTTTGGGATTAGTTTGAAGTGTTTCAAATTAACAAGAGAATTCTTTATATGTGATATAATTGATATGAATGTATTAAACATTAATTTTAGGAATTACCATAAATATGATTCATATTTAATTACCATAAAATAGAAAAGAGCTATGGTTTTATATATGTTTCATATGATGAAATATTAAACAC